>NC_080671.1:470008097-470118495 GCF_030247195.1 Topomyia yanbarensis
ATTCTGGATCACAGGCTAACTTGATGTCTGAAAGACTCTGCCAGCTACTGATGCTACCAAGACGTGACAAAAGGGTGGAGATTGTCGGAATCGGGCAAACTCGGCGACAAACTGCGTATGAGGTGTCAGCGAACATTTCTTCAAGAGTTCGGGATTACTCTCTGGCAATGGATTTTCTGGTTTTGGGGCAGGTTACAGATAACCAGCCATCTACATCTCTTCCATTGGGAAATTGGCATCCACCACAGGAGATGGATCTGGCTGATCCCGAATTCTATGTTTCTGGTGCTATCGACTTGGTACTGGGCTCGCAGTTCTTTTATGATTTTCATCTACTCGATGGTGGCCGGCTTCAGATTCGCAGGATTAACAAAGAATTGCCAGCGTTCGTCAATACAGTGTTTGGTTGGGTCGCTACTGGCGAAACGAACTTTTGCGATAATGCCGGGAAGGTTAGCTGTCACTTGGCTTTGGCGGATCCGCTGGATAAGGCCATTAAGAAGTTCTGGATTATCGAAGAGCTTCCAGAAAAACCGTTGCACTCACAGGAGGAAGAAGATTGCGAAACTCACTTCCAGAATACGATCACCCGAGAAGAAACGGGACGATACGTAGCACGATATCCAAAACGAGTAGGTTTTCATGAGCTGGTTGGTGGATCCAAGAACACAGCTTGGCGAAGATTTGAACAAATAGAGAGACGACTTGAGAGAAACGCTGATTTACGCAAGCATTACGACGACTTCATGCAAGAGTACATTGATTTGGGGCATATGAAGCTTGTTGGAGCAGCGGACGAGGTTCCGAAAGCTCATGGAACGGTTTGTTATCTTCCCCACCACCCCGTCTTCAAGGAATCTAGCTCAACGACGAAGGTACGAGTGGTGTTCGATGGATCAACCAAAACATCCACCAACCATTCTCTGAACGATGCACTTATTACCGGACCGGTGATTCAAGACGAATTCTTCGATCTCATGCTTCGTTTCCGTAAGTATGCTATTGCGTTGGTCGCAGATGTGGAGAAAATGTATCGACAGATTCGCATACATCACGAAGACACACCTCTACAGCGGATTTTGTGGCGCTTTGACCCTTCAGAGCCGGTCAAAATCTACGAACTTCAGACGGTCACATACGGGTTGGCTCCGTCGTCCTTTCTCGCCACCAGGGTGCTGAAGCAGCTCGCAACAGATTTTGAAGGTATATATAGGACGGGCGCTCGAGCTGTCTCGGAGGATTTTTATATGGACGACTTCCTATCCGGGGCAGACTATGTCGAACATGCCATAAAACTACGGGACGAAGTTCAATCGCTGATGGCTAAAGGTGGTTTTCAATTAAGGGAATGGAACTACAACCGACGAGAAGTATTGCAGGATCTACCACCAGAAGCACTAAGAGAAAAGGCCACGCTTCATTTCGAACCAAAGCAGAGAGTGAAAACGCTAGGGGTTGCCTGGGAGCCTGAGCCAGATGAACTCTGCATCGACGTGCAACGAGTGGACGACGACGGGCATTGGACAAAGCGGAAGATCTTCTCGGCGATAGCAAAGCTTTATGACCCACTAGGGCTCGTGTCCCCTATAGTTGCATGGGCGAAAATTCGGCTGCAGCATCTATGGCTGGCATCTACTGGCTGGGACGATCCTGTACCGCAGGAAATTGAGTCACGATGGTCGGACTTCTACAGGCAGCTTCCTGTACTGCAAGGGTTCAGAGCACCCCGTTTCATATTTTTGCCTGGTACATTGACGGCTCAATTTCACGTTTTCTGCGATGCATCGGAGGTCGGATATGGTGCATGCATCTATGCTCGGTCGACCGGCAATGAAGGACAAAGCAAGGTGGAGTTGATTGCATCGCAATCCCGCGTTGCTCCACTGAAACGACTGTCGTTACCACGTCTAGAGCTATGTGCTGCACTTTTGGGGGCTAAACTTTACTCAAAGGTTTCCACTGCGTTGAGAATGGAGGGAAATCCTTGCTGGTTCTGGTCTGACTCGATGGTGACTTTGCATTGGATACGAGCCCCACCCAACACTTGGCATACGTTCGTCGGCAACCGCACATCGGAGATACAGCTACTCACTCACGGACACAGCTGGAAACATGTTAAGGGATCTGAAAATCCGGCGGATTACATTTCTCGCGGTATGCTACCGGACGAATTCATCCAGAACAAAAACTGGCGGTGCGGTCCGCCCTGGCTTATAAATGACGATCAATGGCCCCGAAGTTCTACGCTAGACATCCCATCTGAAGAAATACTGGAGCGTAGAAAAATGGTATTGGTATTGCAAAACATTCCGGACCCGGATCCGTTATTCGAACGATATTCATCATACTGGCGCCTAGTTCGCGTTACCGCATATGCACTACGTTTTATCCACCACTGTCGTTTGAAAAATAACCGCAAATCGCAATTGTTCCTATCCACAAAAGAATTAACCGAAGCTAAGGAAGCGTTAGCAAAAGCAGTACAGCAGAAGGAATTCACGCAAGAGTTGAAGGATATGGAAAGGATGGAGCCAGTATCACGTCAGTCGTCATTAAAACTACTTCGGCCATTTCTAGATGAAAAGGGGATAATTCGTCTCTGGGGTCGTATTCAACATTCCGACGAGAGCTACCATACCAAGCATCCCATAGCCTTACCTAGCAAACACCCATTATCTCGCCTCATCGCGGTGCATTTTCACAACCTGAATTTTCACTCTGGTCCCCGCATGACATTATCTGCAATACGTCAAGAATTTTGGCCTGTTAGGGGAATGGATCTAGTTAAGGCCGTTTGTCGCAACTGCCACAACTGCTTCCGCCACCACCCTGTACCTGTAACCCAACCTCAAGGGTTACTGCCTAAAGCCCGTGTAGTCCCCAATCGCCCTTTTGCTACCACTGGTGTGGATTACTGCGGCCCGGTATACCTTAAACCAACCCATCGGCGTGCCGCCTCACGAAAAGCATTCATAGCTAGGGTTCGTCGCGGTGCGGATGTGGGCGGTAAATGGATAGTCCGCACCGCAACCGCAAAAAAATAATAAAACCGCACCGCTTACCGCAACCGCACTGCATTTACCGCACCGCACCGCGCGGTAATGCGGTAAATGCGGTAAAATTCTGTAGTTTTGAAAAGTGTGTTGAAAAATTATTATTTTTTTTTGAATAACTAAATATAATAAAATCTTACTCTTATTTACACGTACATTAACTTTGACGGACTCCTCAGAATGTAACATTTATTAAAAAATTAAAAAAGTTGACACTTTGCAAGTTTTATTAATAAAATTCCGTACATTTTGAGATAAATACTTTCGAAACAAGGTAAATCTTAGCATAGCACTGAAGTCATATGAAATGTAGCTGTACTTTGGGTTGTGGTACCGGTAATACCAGTACCGAAAATCCCGGGAATACCGACCCATTTTTGGTACCGTAATACCGGTACTGAAGAAAAGCCAGTACCGGTATTTTCGGTACCATACAATTTTTTTATGAAAAATATGTGGATTCTCTAGGGGGACATGTTTCAAAATATCGGTCTGCAAGATGTCTTTTAATTATATTAATTACCTTCTATAAGTTAAACATTACTAGCCCCCGTTGTACTGAACGGAATGTTTAAATTATTTATATGTTATTATTAAATTTTAACGATCTTGTACTAAATTTCATAATATTCACATCTAGCGTAAGAGACGTAAAAATTTGCTATGATTTTTTTTATTAGCGACATTCTGATTGGTTTCCATTTTTTACTGAGTGGCACGTAATAAGACTACGGTCTAAATCATGTCTTTGGTTTGCTCTTAAACCTTTATTTATAAAATAAAGAACAGCGATTTAGCAGCTAACAATTTTAGACTTGGTGAGCTACTCCAAATGGGGCGATTTGTGATTATTAGTGATAGGAAAATTCAGCAAAACTCCATAGTTTGCAGGAAAGCAAAGAGCCTTGGTATGCAGGTCGAAACCAATTTACAGCAAATCAAGAGAGGAAAAGCGAGCAACCTGCTCGGATTTACTGCCATTCTCGCTTTGATTTACTGTTATTAATAGTGTTTCTTACTTTTACCATCTGTTAAAGTCGAAGTCTCACCGCTTAGCAGTTATTGATTTCATAGTGGCCTAGATTTCGAAATAAAAGAAGGTGCTGCATACGAAAAATATTTTCTGCTGAAATGAGTCATGCCATTCCGAATCCATTAAAAACAATAAACATGTTTTTTGATCAGCACAAATCAATCATCTGAGAATAAGGTCATCAGTTTCAGCATTCAATTTCATTTTGAAGCTCTTTTCGAATTTAAAAAAAGGGCTTCAGTACCGTAGTACCGGTTCTCGACAAAAAGGGTCGGTACTGCGAACTCTACATGTACTTCATCATTATACATACAAAAACGTTCTTCCGCAGCAATCAATAGGAAAACTTTTAAGTTCTCCAAATTAATCAAAAGTTCTCCAATTTAATCAAAATTCACAGTTGAGAAAATGTCATCGTAAACGATTCATAATTCCACGATTGTCAAGAGTAATCGGGAGAAATGATGCTTTTTAAATTGGATTTGACAGTGCAATTCAATTGTTTTTCAATGATTGTATTGTGCATTTTATATATTTGAAAAGGTTCGCTTGTAAATTTTTAAAAGTGTTCAAAATATGTCGTAAAAATACTGATGCCAAATTATATTGGACACAGCTTATAGATTTTGTGACGTCCCACTAATTAAATTATACCGTGCTATATAAAGTTCGACTGTACTCAATCGAACTTTATTCGCACAGCACACCGGTGACCAACTCGAGCGGTCGATCACCGAGGTCTATTGTCGACGCTGCACATTTGATGACGTGCAAGGCACATGGATACGGCGCAGCAAATTGTCACTCCAGGCGTCTAACGCTATGACCCTATGTACTATGTATCGATGTATGCATGGCAATCGTCATGCATATAAAAACTAAATATTGAATAAAATAATTCATTCTAAGTAAGACAAACTTACATGGCAGACCGTGGCTCGTATCCGAGCAGTGATTACCAGCGGCACGAACCCGCACTTGTACAGTAGATCCGCGAATCCTAACAGCTCGTTCCGTTCTCGCGTGTGTTAAGTGAAAATGGAGATCTAAAGACCCAACTGATTAGTAGTGATCGCACAGCAACTGCCAATAACTCCAGAAGAACTTATACAAATAAAAGTGAGGAGTTCCAGTGGTGGAAAATTCGTCCAGTGTGCTAAGAAAAGTAACCAAAAGAAAGAGAACTAGCCAAATTGTGAGATACGCCATTCCGTTAAACTACGACCAAGTGAATTTAGTGACCTGATGCTAAGTTACGACCAAGTGAACGAACCTTACTATTATCGAGAATGAGTACGTGACTATTAAGCATTAGCCAAGTTAACCGAGATTCAGCCGTCCGACCGCTACCCACTCAACCAGTGACAGTTAAAAAAATGGGGTCGCGTACAAGTAAAAATCCTACGGTAAGCGGAGATCCGCAAATAAATATAATAAATACGTTAGAGCAGCACGCGGTGTGGCAAGATGGCCAGGAGACTAAATATTGGATATTACTAACTATATGCAGTATACAATTAGCTTTTGTAATATACCAAGCCTACACGAAGTATGTGAAAAAACAAGCTTTCAAAAAGGCGAGGAAATCGCTCGTCAACCTAAACCAGGTCTAACTCTTTAGGAATGGATAAATACGAACAATTAAAAATATTGAACACGAACATAAAAAAGTCTCAATATAACAAAATCACCAATGAAACACTCCAAACTAAACTAGAATTGAGCGAAAAACTTAAAACTTCAGTAGAGGAATACTTAGAAGAAAATTACGACCTGATAGAACCGCAAACATTCGCTAAAATCGCGAAAAATACACGTGAATGGAATAGAGAAATAAAAGAGATTCTCACACGAAAATTTAAAGACAACAAACCAAAAGACGAACTAAAGATGGTGTCTGTATTGGAAGTTATTAAAACAGCCTCATCGTTAATCCCTGAGTACGATGGCAGTGCTGATAAATTAAATGCAACAGTAGCGGCTATAAAAGCCCTATCGCCTATCATTAACAACGATAATCGCGCCGCTGCGATTAATGTGATTTTATCGAAATTCTCGAATAAAGCTATAGCAGCCGTCGGAGAAAACCCGGAAACTCTAGACGTTATAATAGAAAAACTTAATGAAAAATGCAGAAAGCAACAACAGCCTGAGGTTGTCCAAGCAAAATTAAATGCTTTGAGACAGACAAGTGACCTCAATAAATTCACTGACCAAGTCGAGAAATTAACACTAGACTTGCAGAAGTGCTATTTGGCTGAAAACATCCCCTTGGATGCAGCCGTTAGATTTGCAACAAAAGCAGGCATTAAAGCTTTGGCCAATGGAGTTCGAGATTCTGAAACCAGACTTCTGATAAAGGCAGGCAAATTTGAAAACTTGGATGCTGCCATTGGAAAAGTGCATGAGAATCAGCACGAGACTGAAGTCAGTGTATTGTACTTTAAAAACCACAATCAAGGAAATCCAAGAGGTAGAAATAACTACCGAGGCCGATCGAACAGAGGACAAGTCAACTCTTCCAGAGGCCGATCTAATATTTATAGTGGATATCAAAACCGCCCTTTCAATCAAAATAACTACAATTATCGGGGACACCAAAATGGAAATAGAGGCCGTGGAATCCAGAATCACCGCGGACAAAGTTACACACGGGGTGGAAATACTCGTCAACATAATCAAATATTTTACAACGATGCGGAAAACTGGCAAGGCCCTCAACAGCCACAGCAGCAGCAGCAGCAGAATCAACATGCTCAGCATGTTGGGGGTATAAGCAACCCGCAAGAACAACAACAGCAAACACAACAAGCAGTCCCATTATCCCAAATAAGGAACCATTGACCAGATACATTTTCAATATTCATACCAAACCAACTAATTTTATCAATTTAAAACCAAAAATTTCAAATTATACTTGTACATTTTTGATAGATACGGGAGCAGAGATATCGATTCTGAAACCCAATAAATTAAACCAAGACGAATTTATCACAATAACTGACAAATGCTTGATTACGGGAATAAACAATATCAAAACTGAAACTAAAGGTTCTATGACTACAGAACTGTATACTAGCGATGGTGTATCGCTATTACATAAATTTCATATAGTGAATGACGAATTTCCAATTCCGACAGATGGTATTTTAGGTCGAGACTTTCTCACCAAATATCATTGTAATATTGATTATGACACTTGGACATTAACATGCGCTACTAGCCTTGGTCCAATTGAAATAATAATTGAAGACACTTGTGAAGATACAATTGTCCTACCACCTCGCTGTGAGGTTTATAGACAAATAAATACGAAGAGCACCAAAGAAGATAACGTTTTACTGTCATGTGAAGTTCAACCCGGAGTATTTTGCGGAAACGCTATCGTTAATTCAGAACATGCAATAGCTAAATTCATTAACACAACTAATAAAGCAGTAATAATTGATAAAAATTTTACTAAACAGATAATCCCTCTACAACAATATATAATGTATACGTTCAAAGAGGTTGACCAGGAAAACCGAAATACAAATCTCATGAAAGAATTAAATATTGATGGTGTAAATGCTGAAGCCAAAGGCAAATTAATAGAATTATGCAAAAAATTTAATAATATTTTCTCTTTGCAAGGTGATATGCTAACCTGCAATAACTTTTATAAACAAAATATAAATATTACCGACAACACACCAGTATACATAAAAAACTACAGAACTCCTGAAGTTCATAGAGCTGAAATAACGAAACAAGTTAATGATTTACTCGAGAAAGGAATTATTCAAGACTCCACGTCACCTTATAACACACCAATTTTGTTAGTACCGAAAAAAATCCAATACTAAAGATCAAAAGCATCGTTTAGTCTGTGATTTTCGTCAACTTAACAAAAAAATTATAGCCGACAAATTTCCTCTAACTAGAATAGATGATATTCTGGACCAACCTGGGAGAGCGAAATATTTTTCGACTCTTGATTTGATGTCAGGATTTCATCAAATCGAACTAGACAAAAACTCAAAAAAGTTAACAGCCTTCTCCACACATCAAGGGCATTATGAGTTTAACAGACTTCCATTTGGACTGTCAATCTCGCCCAATAGTTTTCAAAGGATGATGACTATAGCTTTAAGCGGTCTTCCTCCGGAATGTGCTTTTCTGTACATCGATGATATTATTGTCATTGGATGTTCTATTGACCACCATTTGAAAAATTTAGAAAGAGTGTTCACCAAACTCCAACAATTTAATCTCAAGCTAAATCCTGCTAAATGTCATTTCTTCTGTGCAGATGTTACTTATTTAGGACATCATATATCCGCCGAAGGAATTCAACCTGACAAGGAAAAATTCTCCGTGATTGAAAAATATCCGGTACCCCAAAATGCGGACGAAGTACGACGTTTTGTCGCATTTTGTAATTATTACAGAAGGTTCATACCTTACTTTTCTGATATAACCGCTCCATTGAATGCAATTCTGAAAAAGAATGCAGTCTTCAAGTGGAGTGAAGAGTGTAAAAATGCGTTTGAAAAATTAAAACAAGAGCTTATGTCACCAAGAATTTTACAATTTCCGGACTTCAATAAACAATTTATTTTAAGCACAGACGCATCTAAATTAGCATGCGGAGCTGTGTTATCTCAATTACATGGCGATGCTGAACTACCTGTTGCATACGCTAGTAGAATGTTGACCAAAGGAGAAAGTAATAAGTCTACTATAGAACAAGAATTAACAGCCATCCACTGGGCAATCAAACATTTTCGACCATATTTATATGGAAGACGCTTTTTAGTGAAAACTGATCACCGACCTCTTATATATTTATTTTCGATGAAAGAACCATCCTCCAAATTAACAAGGATGAGAACGGATTTAGAAGACTTCTCATTTGATATCGAATACGTGAAAGGCAAAAATAATACGGTACCTGATGCTCTTTCACGCGTAACTATCAATTCTGAAGTACTACTTGTCCTGCCAGTTCAAACTAGGTCTAGAACTGGGAAAATCGACCAAAACAAAATAACAGTTGATAATGCTACTGAGACTGATCACCTCAGGGCTTATGAATCTGTCAACAATATAGACGCTTTCAGTTTACCAAAATTGGTCTTTGAAATGCGCCATTCGATAATATCAATAAAAATCACATCAAAAACAAAGAAAAAAGAGTTAGCATCAGTGCAACTTACTTACAAAAAAAATGTTATAGATGTCCAAAATGCGTTAAAGCAAATAAATGAAATGGCCAAGAAAATGTCAATAAAGAAACTAGCGCTAGAATTAAGCAGCATTATATTCAAAAAAATGAACGTTCAAAAATTTAAAGAAAGCTGCAACGAAACATTAAAAGACGTCTGTATAATACTATATAAAAAAGCTGCAGTGATAAAAAATAAAATAGATATTCAAAACATCATAGCTGAAAACCACAATACTCTCTTGTAGGGTTCGTCGCGGTGCGGATGTGGGCGGTAAATAGATAGTCCGCACCGCAACCGCAAAAAAATAATAAAACCGCACCGCTTACCGCAACCGCATTGCATTTACCGCACCGCACCGCGCGGTAATGCGGTAAATGCGGTAAAAATTATGCATTATAAAAATTGTGTTGAAAAATTAATCATTTGTTTTGTGTAGCCATATATAGTAAAATGTTATTCTTATTTACACGAAAATTACCTTTGACGGACTCCTCAGAATGTAACATTTATGAAAATATTCAACTTTGCAAGTTTTATTAAGAGTGGTAAGGGTTTTGGCGTGAAAAAAAACACTTTTTCTCGATTTTTTTGAAACTTTGCGTGAAGCGAACTGATCAAAACTTTTGTACATTATAGTGTATCATTTCAATAACATGCTGCAATTTTTCCATGCAAAAATCTGGTATCTGGAAAAATATGATTTGCGGTGTTACCTTCCATTCAAAAACTACTTAACCGATTTCTTTCAAACTTTGTATACAGATTCTATGTAAAAATACCTAACCCCCACGTTAAAGTTTCGAGATAAATTTTCAATTAAGGCAAAAACTGTCCAAACCATGCAAAATTTGGCATCTGGGATAACTTTGACATTTGTCAGCAGACCTTGAGGCAGACTTTGAGAAACACAACAAAAATCGCAATGCCCTACACTAACTTCGAAAGCTTTACTTTCAAAAAGTTACAAAATACTCCTAACTGAAAAAATTATTCGTTAATATGGTAGAAAATATTCCCAGTTGGACGAACGATGGACGCACGCGAAAAAAAATTCCTCCAAATTCGTTTGGTTTGATGATGATAATTACATTCTTTGGATTGTTTTTAAGTCATAGTATCATTAGTTCATTTCTAAGTTCTCCAAATTAATCAAAATTCACTGTCGAGAAAATGCCATTGAAAAGGATTCATAATTCCACGATTACCAAGAGGAATCAGGAGAAATGATGCATTTTGTAATTGAATTTGACAGAAAAATTCAATTGTTTTTCAATGATTGGATTTTGCGTTTTATGTATTTGAAAAGGTTCGTTTGTAATTTTTTTCTTTGAAGTATAAAACAAATAGTTTTCAAAATATGTCGTAAAAATAATGGTGCCAAATTATATTGGGCACAGCTTATAGATTTTATTTCTTAGTAACAGTATGTTTTATCATATTTGAATGACCAAATGTAAAAAATCAAATTGCGATAGGTCGAATACAGATTATATTCGGATTTCTTTTCAAATCATTGTCAAGTCTATGGAAATTAGAGCAATTAAATGTTTATCATGTTTCTCTATTGTAGGGTAATAAATAAAAATCGAACGTTCTGAGAGAGAGAGAGAGAGAGAGAGAGAGAGAGAGAGAGAGAGAGATGTTCCTAATAATGAGATTGCTAAGCATTCGTTCAGAAAATAAATCTAGTTGCGTCCTTCTCAAATGGTAAAAGTCATAGTTTTAATTCACTTTTTAATGCAGACTGCATACTTTATCAATTATTTTTTGAAGCGCGGTTGCGGTAATACCGCGCGGTAAATGCTCATTTCCCGCACCGCATCCGCGGGAAAAAGTATCTCACCGCACCGCAGTTTTTGCGGTGCGGGTGCGGTAAATACCGCGCGGTTGCGGTAATTACCGCAACCGCGACGAACCCTACTCTCTTGGGAGGACATGTAGGTATAAATAAACTATTGATGAAATTACGAAGAAACTATTATTGGACGAATATGAAGTCCACAATAACCAATTATGTCAAACAATGCATTCTATGTAAACAAAATAAACACAAAATGAAAACAAGTGAAAAATTTATTCACACAACAACACCTGCTAAAGTGTTCGATTTGATATCAATCGACACGGTAGGTCCATTTACCAAAACAAATAATGGAAATCGTTATGCACTCACTTTGCAATGCGATTTATCCAAATATGTAATTATCACACCTTTAGTGGATAAGCAAGCTATAACAGTAGCGAAAGCATTCATCGAAAGTTTTGTACTTATATACGGTTGTCCATCTGCAATAAAAACAGATATGGGAACTGAGTATAAGAATGAAATTTTTGAAAATGTATGTAAAATATTAAAAATAGATCATAACTTTGCAACTGCTTACCATCCTCAAACAGTTGGTAGCTTAGAACGAAATCATCGTTTTCTTAATGAATACTTAAGACATTTCATTAATGAAGAGCGCAATGATTGGGACTCATTTATTTCATACTATGCCTTTTGTTACAATACTTCACCCCATTCAGATATAAAATTTGCTCCTTTTGAACTTGTATTTGGAAAACCAGTTAACTTTCCATTATATTTGAAAAATGCAGACACTATAGATCCAGTCTACAATCATGAACATTATTATTCGGAACTAAAATTCAAAATTCAACAAACAGTTTCCAAAGCTCGAGGATTACTAAATAAAAACAAAGTTATGAGAATAAAAGATCAAGCCGATCAAACAAATCCATTAAATGTAAAAATTAACGACAAAGTTTGGTTAAAAATAGAGAACAGAAGGAAATTAGATCCAGTATATTCAGGTCCATTTATTATAAAAAACATCCTACATCCCAACATTGTAATAGAACATTGTGAGACAAAAGAAGAACAAACTGTGCATAAAAATAGAGTGATTAAATAACTACAAATCTAATTTTATTATGATTTGATAAGACTACTGTGGTTACCTTGAATTAATAAAATTAGAATAAGCCTAACCAGCAGCATGATACTAGCTCAAAAAAACAAGAAACTGAGTGAAACGGTAAAAACATTAAGCCTGCCAATGCGTATCATTAGTGGTAAGACCTTGAAAACAACTAAAACCTACAAAATATTATATACAGAAAATCATATATTTTCATCCTCGTAAAAGGAAGGGAACGATTGCATTACTTTCAGCACTTGCCGAGAAGTGCAAAATTTAATTATTTAGAAACAAAAAAAAAGTAAAAAAAAGAAGAAAAGAAGAAAAAATGGAAAAAAAATATTATAAAACTAAGATATGATTTTATAGGCATCTGGAGTGTATAAAATGATTTCACCTGAAGTCTCATCATTTTCTGTAGGGGATAGGTGTGACGTCCCACTAATTAAATTATACCGTGCTATATAAAGTTCGACTGTACTCAATCGAACTTTATTCGCACAGCACACCGGTGACCAACTCGAGCGGTCGATCACCGAGGTCTATTGTCGACGCTGCACATTTGATGACGTGCAAGGCACATGGATACGGCGCAGCAAATTGTCACTCCAGGCGTCTAACGCTATGACCCTATGTACTATGTATCGATGTATGCATGGCAATCGTCATGCATATAAAAACTAAATATTGAATAAAATAATTCATTCTAAGTAAGACAAACTTACAATTTTATTTCTTAGTAACAGATTGTTTTATCATATTAGAATAAACAAAATGTAAAAAATCAAGTAGCGATAGGTCGAATACAGATTATATTCGGATTTATTTTCCAATCATTGTCAAGTCCATGGAAATTAGAGCAATCAAATGTTTATTATGTTTCCCTATTGTAAGGTAATAAGTTTCGTCGTTCTTAAATGGTAAAAGTCAAAGTTTTAATTCACTTTTTAATGCAGACTGCAGACTTATCAATTATTTTTTTAAGTGCGGTTGCGGTAATACCGCGCGGTAAATGCTCATTTCCCGCACCGCATCCGCAAGAAAAAGTGTCTTACCGCACCGCAGTTTTTGCGGTGCGGGTGCGGTAAATACCGCGCGGTTGCGGTAAATACCGCAACCGCGACGAACCCTATTCATAGCTGTATTTGTTTGTTTCGCAACAAAAGCAGTCCATCTCGAACTTGTGTGCGATCTATCGACGGATGCCTTCATCGCAGCACTACGCCGCTTCATCGCCCGACGAGGGATACCAGCGGAAATTCATTCCGACAACGGCACGAATTTCCAGGGAGCAAAAACCAAAATCAACGAACTCTACAACATCTTCAGCAACCAGCGAAACCAGCAAAGCATCGTTGATGAATGCAGCCTTCGAGGAATAGCTTGGCATTTCATCCCTCCAAAAGCACCAAATTTCGGAGGACTATGGGAAGCAGCTGTAAAAACGGCCAAGCATTCTCTTCTAAAAACGATCGGCAGCGTTAAATTGTCCTTTGAAGATTTCGCTACTGTCCTCACACAAATCGAGGGCAATATGAACACTCGTCCACTTACTCCTCTTTCTGAGGACCCAACCGAACTAGATGTTGTAACTCCTGGCCACTTTCTCATCGGTTCATCGCTTAGCTGCTTGCCTGATCCAGATTACACTAACATTCCAGTAAACCGGTTACGCCACTACCAACAGTTGCAGAATCTGGTGCAAAATCACTGGAATAGATGGAAAAAGGAGTACCTCACCGAACTAAACAATCAAAGGAAAACAACCGCATCGCCTGTCGACATTCGTGTTGGTCAAATCGTTCTGCTCTTGAATGAAAACAAACCGTCAATATCTTGGCCGCTTGCCAGAGTAGAAAAAATTTCGCCTGGAGAGGATAACGTCGTCCGTGTAGTGACCATCAGGACCAAAACAGGAATATACACACGTCCAGCGTCCAAAATTTGCCCCCTGCCGTTCAATCGAGAGATCTGCCTCACCACAAAGTGAACCATAACCGCTTACCATGTCTAGAATAAGAAAAAATAAGAATATTTGAGATGTCTTAGAGTATTACTAATTATTGTATTTCGAGCATTATAAATTTGAAAACACAAATTTAGGTGGCCGGCAATGTTTACGATTAGTGCACAGATAAACGAGATAACTGTTATACACAGCAATCCTCATCAGTTAGGTAGGCCATATATGTGATGTTAGCCCGATGCATGAAGCCAAGAGTCAGAAATCCAAAGGTGAAAACTTTACCTACACACATTATCGCCTCCACTTATCAGTTCTGCTGTTAATCCGTCAGTCTCTTATTTTCATTACACTAGGTCGGTCACCGGTATACTATCCTATAAGATTAAAATTTGTAATTAATTTAAGTTAGATGAAGCTAAAAAGTGAAATAGATTAATGCAAACGTAGTTAAGAGTGAAATATAAACTGAGTTTTTGTGTAGTTAAAAAAAGGGCGTTTACTTACCTGGAACAATTGGTCGTCGTCTAGTTGTACCTGGAGATTCTACAGATCCGGCCACAGGGCAATTTTGGTGGAACACTTTTCGGTAAGGTCACCACATTTATGTTGCTGCGTGACGATGAATCGCTTTGACTTCCTGCTGCGAATCGGAATGTTGATCCAGTGAACCACGAATTTTCCGGATCAAAGCAAGGGCCGTTTCCCCACTTGGTACCTTTATCGGCGGGATTTAGATTAGACGGAACATGAGCTTGTTTCCGACTGAATTTCTGCAACTCGGAAGGCAACAAATTGCTGATACTTTCGTGGATCTGATCGCAACCAAGCCAGAACGGTTGTCGAGTCTGTCCACATGTAGCGCTTCTGGATTGGAATTGAATGATTCTCCTGAATGCTTTTAAGAAGTCTCACTCCGATCACACCCGCGCACAGCTCGCTGCGTGGAATCGATTGAGGTTTCAAGGGAGTCACCTTCGTTTTGTCAGCTACTAGAGCACAGCGAGGTGTACCGTTGTCAAGGATTCGGAAGTAAGCTACAGCACAATAGGCCATCAAGCTAGCATCGACAAAAACATGGAGCTCGAGAGTGTCGTAGCTTCCTAGATTGTACTTCGGGAAGTAGCATCTCGGCATTTGAATTTCCATCAGATTAGGCATCAATTTCACCCAACGTTGCCAACTCTCAAAATTTTGTACTGTTATCGGATCGTCCCATTTTATGCCGGATCTCCACACGTCTTGGATTAATATTTTTCCGTGAACTGTGTAGAAAGCTACGATCCCGAGTGGATCAAAATGACTCATTACCACACGAAGAACTTGTCTCTTGGTTGGAACGATGCTCCCCGTTAATAATGGTTGAAGATCTTCACGGAACTGCGTAGAAAATACGAAAGAATCAACCTTGGGAATCCATACCATCCCAAGCACTCGTTCTGCCACCGTCGATTTCTCTGCCGCAAAACGTTTCGTTGTTTCCATAAAGTCGACCCCGACCCGTCGAAGAACTTCCTCAGAATTGGACTGCCAGTTGCGAATCTCGAACCCAGCTTTGTCGAAAATCAGTCGCACCTCTTCTACTATCTGCACTGTTTCATCTACCGTATCCTTGCTATCCAGAAAATCATCAACGTAAGTGTTATTAATAATCGCCAATGTAGCTTCTGGATACAATTCCTCGAATTCCCTTGCGTTCGTGTTTTTTACATATTGCGCAAGACACGGTGAGCATGATGCGCCAAAGATTACGACATCCATGACGTATACAGTCGGCGCTTGTTCCGGTTCCGATCGAAACAAGAATCTTTGAACTTGTCGGTCTGTTTGCCTAACCAGCAACTGGTGAAACATTTGACGTACATCTCCTACTGCAACGTACTGCCGTTGTCGAAATTGGAACATAACCTTCAGGAGCGGAGTCAACAGATCTGGCCCCGACAGCAACATAGAGTTAAGGGATACGTCTCCAACACGTGCTGCTGCATCCCACACAATGCGCACTTTCTCAGGTTTGCGAGGATTCCGAACAATACCCAAGGGAAGGTACCAGACGCGAAGTTGATCAGAATTACGAAGCTCCTCTTCAGTTGCTTTGTGTGCATAGCCGCGCTCAAGATACTCTTCAATCTGCTCTACGACTTTCCTTTTCAGCTCTTGATCCTTGCCTAGTTTCTTTTCCAAGCAAACTAGGCGACGCTCGGCCATTGCGTAGCTTTCAGGAAACTCGATGGTGTCGCACTTCCACAACAGCCCACATTCGAACCTCCCTGACTCAGTTCGCCGGGTAGTTTGCATTAAAATTTGCCTGGCGCGTTGATCTTCGGGAGATTCTAAAGATGTGACCGGTTTTGTTCCCATGTTTTCAACATCGAAATAGTTGTTAACAAGACGGTGAAGCGTGTCATCTACAGTGCAATCGCACATATGAAACATTACGCGATCGGATCGTTTTACTCCCCTCTGTCCGCCGCCAAAAATCGTCCACCCAAGGCGCGTTTTGGCTGCAACCGGTTCGCTGCTGCATCTCTCACGTTTGTCTAAGGTCAACTTCAGTGTTGCGTTATCCAATCCAATGAGAATCCGTGGCACAGCATTGGAAAAGCTGCTCACAGGAAGTCCTTTCAAGTGGGGGAACTGTTTGGAAAGCTCCGCATAGTCCAGGCTCTGTTGCGGTAGGTCAAGACGAGGAACCGTTTGGACTTCTGAGATAGTGTACTCCCGCCCACCATGCGCGTTAGAAATGCGCAATTCTACCTGCCGTGATGTAGGTTCATTCCTGGTTACACTTCCTGTCCACTGAATGCATAACGGACTGATATTCCCATTCAATCCAAGTTCTTCAGCGACTTCCTCTTCCATCAACGTGAGGTTAGATCCGTCGTCTAAAAATGCGTAAGTTGAAACAGACTTGCCATGATTTGACAGAACGACTGGAAGCACCTTGAATAAAACACCAGCTTGGCGAGAACAATGAGCAGAAATAACTCCCGACGAGCCTGTTGGCAGAACTGGGCTTGCCTGCTTCGTATTTGGTGAATGGAGAAGGCTATGATGAAACTCATTGCAACCATCGACTTCACAGGATTGTTTCGTTCGGCAAGGCCATTTACCGTGACTTCCCAAGCAACGTTGACATAGTTTCGACTGTTCAACAATACGCTTTCGTTGGTCCATATTGAAACCTTTGAATTTACCGCAGTTCCGCAGTTTGTGATCATTCCTGTTACATGCGGGGCATGGTTTGGGAGCGATGTTCTCGAATTTGGCTTGATACTCTTTTTTTGAGCTCGAAGCGATCGTAGACTTCTCCTCAACAGAATGTGCATTCACGAAACCACCTTTCTCCTTCCTACCTCGTCGATTTTCTTCCTGAAAACAGTCTGAAGGTAACGAGACTTTGCAAGCAGCACTTTTGATGGCTGTGACGTAATCACTAAATGCTTTTAACGTTATTTGAGGAACTTTCTGCGTATGAAGCCCCCATTCTAACCGTAGGCTTGGGGGTAGCTTCCCAACCAGCTCTGACAGCAACATCGGATTCGATAAATGGTCTTGTAGTCTGGCGCCTTCGATAAAAATCACTAAATTTTTGACCTCCCTACCGAAATTTATAAGAGTGTCAAGTTTGTTTACGTTTGGCGGAGCAGCATGACGAATCTTTTCCAGTAAACAATGAACTAGCTGTTCAGGTCGTCCGCATTCATCCCGCAGAGTTTGAATGATCTCGTGAATCGCTGCAGGAAGAGTTAATATGCTCTGAACTTTCTCCCGGGCGCCCCCTACCAAGCTTTTTTGCAACCTAGCCAAATTTTCATCTGGCTGTATACCGCACATCGCCGTAGTGGACTCAAACGCGTTGATAAACATTGGCCACTCGAGAGGATCACCTGAAAACTTAGGCAATTCGCGTGATACAACTTGACGTGCTGCCAGTTGCTGTGCACTCAAGACTCCTTCAGTAGCTGGTGTAAAGTAGATACCCGAAGCTTGGCCAGGAACTGGCTGCTGGATATTTTGCTGGATATTTTGCTGGCGATCATGCTGCGCTGTCGCCGCATATACTTGAGGCACAGTTTCATTAGCTTCAGTCGCACCCGACAGCTGGTTCGCGGTGTGTTGGTGCATCCAAGCTGGCGACGCACCTGTACTCATTCTGGTGTAATACTGCGGTGGGTAGAAATTCATCGGATAGAAAGTATTGATCGATGGCGCAATGGGGTTCTGATTAATTTTATGGAACTGCTGCTGATTATGCATGGAACTTATATTAGCGCTTGAGTGCCACTGGGCAGGGGGCAATGGAGCATTCAGCGACGTGGCATTGTGGTTCCCTGCTGGCTGCAAAGAATAGCTTTTTAATTGACCGTCGCGCTGATTATACAGATGGGTTTGTTGATGCCTATCTAACGCTTTCTCTTGTTTTTGATCTTCTAAATGAGATGCGGCAGGAACTGACTTTCCCACCGTAAGATTCATGCCTGGTAGCGCTACCTCTAATTGACCTGACTGGCTTGTCGGTGGAAGTGCTTGCTTAGGCGGACCTGGAGGATGTTGTTTCTGCTGATCTCGGCGTAAAGTATCGTGATGCGGTGCCGGAATTGGCTGCTTAGGCGGGTAAATAGCGTTGGTTATAATAGGGGCAACACTTGTTTTCAATTCAGTTCCTAGTGGAACAGCTATAGTGGCTTGTACGATATTCGTGTTGGTAGGCGGAGGTGGGACGACGATTTTCTGAACAACCTCCTGATGATTCCCCTGGGGGATTGACTGAACTGGCTGGGTCAATCGCATGTCTTTTACTGCTTGAATGACGTTCCCGGAGGACACAACGGGAGTTGATGTTGACGCACCAGCTTGTTGTGTTACGACCGTCGGTGGAGTTTCCATCGATTGATTGATCCAGGTTCTAATCTCGCTCCTATGACTGCGACGACTGAGCCGGCTTCTAAAACTCGATGTGCTTCCTTTCAGTTGCCGTTCGCACTGAATTTCAGCCTCCAACCGGTGCTTTTCAGCTAAAAAAGCTCGCTCTTTTTCTGCTTGTTGTAGCAGCAAACGATCATCCAGTGCTTTGGACTCTTCTAGCTGCCTCAAACGTAAACGAGCACTAGAGCTACCTGAGCCGACAGATATCGCTGCTTTGATTGTCGCCTTGAGTCGAACAATAGCCGCAGTACCATGGCTTGTTGCAGATGGAAGCCTGCACTCCCGCACAAGTGAAATGAAACCAGGTTCCACAGCCGTCGCACGCGACCATATCTTCGGCTTGATCCGACCGATTGCATGTCTTGCAGCTACCTGCCGATGGTATTCCGGAAGCATTCATGCTGCTGTACCTCCTCGGATTATAATTTTCGAGAATGTTATAAAAACTTTCCGAAGTTCGGTTTTCCGCAACTCGACTGCAAATCATAGATTACTTTATTCTGTATCTATTATAATTCAACAATTACTTACAAATTAGTTTCCTAACTCTTCAATTAATCCAATGAGGTTTCAATTTAACTAGGTTAGGTTTCCTAGCTCTGTAGATGGTAGACAATAGTTCAATAAGGCTAGTAATAAGTAGGTATAGTAATTCATTAGGTTAGTTAGGTAGATATTTTAAACAATGTAATCTTAGGTAATTTTAGGTAGATTAACAAACCTTAAATATTCCGCTCAGATGGTATTATCTCCTGCGAAATGTAGCTCTATTATAGCCTAGCTGGTATCATATGCACAGTCACTGCGAATGTCATATGCCAGGGTGACATTAACTAATGCGCCGCTTCAATAGTCTTCGGCGCCGACTCAAGAAGAATCGATCAAAAGAGCCTAATACCCGCATTTCGCAACAGAGATATTTAACATTAACCCTTTCATGCCCGACTTTTTTCTAGTTCAGGAAGAGTTTTAAAACTATTTTTTCCTTGAAAACGGTGGGGTCAAGAAACACGAAAAGCAAATCTTGCCTCAATCAAAAGTTATAGCTGTTTTAAAACGTTGTTGTCCACAAACAACATGGGCATGAATGGGTTAAATGCGGACGAAAGATTTTTATTATTTCCCATAGCTAAAAATAAGACCAAAAACATGCAATGAATTATTAGTGCCAAAACGGATAATTTTAGGTCAATAGTATCTTTGGAGAATTTAAAGCATACAATATGCCCTTTCTTTTGGTATTGTGATTTTACTGATTAACCCCCATAAGAGTAAGATATTTTCATGAATTTTCTTGGAAGTGATTGTATTGAAATGGTACCTTCAGCAAATTTGTAGCTCTTACTTTTGCAAATAACTTCACTGAAGACATCACATATCTATTTTGAATACTTTTATAGTTATGGCTTGTTGTTTGTGAATTACCCTTTGTCGCCTATTTATTGTTCAATATAGTGATAATCCATTTAAATGAGTCACATATTATTGCGATAAAATGAATTTCGTGTTTCATTTTTCTACACACCAAAAAAATCCGAATTTTATCGTTGACGTAATTGCAAACATGACACAATTCAACAAACCGTAATTTACGAAATGACAGAACATTACCGTGTTCCGTTTAATTTTACATGAAACTTATACTTTACATGCGCAATGACATAAAATTACACTTCCTATCATTCAGAACAAATGCTGTATGTGGAGTAAAATTACAAAATTTACCAAATTAAACGTCATGTAAAATTAAAATCAAACGTAAAACTAAGTCATTTTTGATGCTCGTATATGTCAGGGTCAGGAGACGTAAATTTACACTATTGTATCTAGGTGTGTATCTACAACCGCTAGATTAGACACCGAACAATTCCAAGTTGTCTAGATGGAACTTGATCACTTATCGGTGCAAAAAAAATCATTTGCGCGAACCTTCTAACTTATAACCATCGGATCGACCTGAAACATATCCCGGAAAATGAAAAGCGAAATGAATAACTTCAAGCAGTGATGTAGCCAAGAGGATGCTTTGAGGTTTAAGCAACACCCCCCCCCCCCCCCCTCAACAAAAAAAAAATAATTGGATTGAAGTTAAAAATTTATTGATGCAGACTGATTTAATTCAATATTACAATGATAATGATCAGTACATTGATAACCTATTGTTTAAAACATCATGAGGACCTTTGAAAAAATATGGGAATGTGATCCTGATCTGTAACTGATCTATTGTTCTTGATCTCATAGTTGTCTAATAACATCAATATCAAATACTTGCCTAAAAACATACCAATAGAAACTCGTTCTAAAGGTCTGAAATCAATTATAATCATAATTTTCTATAATAATGAATTAAGTTTTGAAGGAGTTTACTGTAATATGGATTAGAGACTTTTTTAATAGGAAGCGAAACTGGAATTGCTTTAATGTCTATGAAACTTAGATCTGCTTACCGAAAAATGGCATAACTTCCAACAATTGCTGAAAATGTTGTTATTTTGGGAATTCGTTGAATTGAGACGAAAACATTATAGAATTAATAACGAGAAAACCACCTTCCAAAAGTAGGGGGATTTATGAAAAATGGCGTTTTCCGTTCCCCCAATTTCGCAGGTTTAGTATTTCCGATGAATTGTACGTTAAATAGCACATCATTTGATAAAATAATTTTAGCGTTATATCCTACAAGAAGTATTTACGGCGAATTTACTCTTCAAACAAATTTAGTTCCAGACTTAATGTCAGCAAAATTATTACAAATCACTTTGTTGAAGACAAGAAGGCTCCATGTGCTCAAGATATTAACATATTTTAGGCTATTTCTATTTAATTTTAAATTAAATTATTATGAGATTAATGTTTATGATAAATCTCTTCTATTGTTCATAAACGATAAAATTTACATTCCATCCAATGCGAGAGTTTGTGAAGCTCACAATAGAAAGTTATTTTAGAAAAAAAACTAGATTAAGGAACAATTCGTAAATATCATTTTATAACTCGATATACTCCATATATGTAGTATTCATGCCTACAATAAAGTTGTTTTAAATAAAAGTCTCGACAACTTCGCTAAAGACAGGAACTCTTACAATTTTTTGAAAAATTGATTCTTCTTAATTAAAAAACTTCGAAAATTGCGGTTTCGTAAATAAGTAGAAACAAAGTCGTTCTACACTCGTCCACAAGAAACTTCTTCGAATACTGCCTATCTATTATAATACATTGAAGATTCGATTTTATCAGCCCTCAATTTTATCATCCTCATATGAAAATATGTTCGATGGGCTGAATTTGAGTAAATCCTTTCTTGACCATGTTTTCCTTAACCTAAAGATTCAAATATGCAAAAATAAAAAAATCAATTTTTCATATTTTTGCGCTAGAAGACTATATTAAATAATCAGAAATAGGTATTACACTACACCAAGGGAAGGAAAGAATATTTTAACAAATGACAGAAAGGTATTCAACCAATTTCCCATGATCCAACATCTCGCTGTGAGAAACAAAACAATAACCTAATACAACGCCTCAAAAACCGAGAATTCATTGACAGAAAAACAGCAAGACACTTATCAACATACAACGCAGTTTGTCCTAGAATCTACGGACAATCAAAGGCACACAAACCAGGACTTCCATTACGGCCTGTTGTGCCCAACATCACCGCCCCCTTACATAAACTCTCGAAATTTATCGGGAAAATCATCCAAAACTCTATCAACAGCCAGTGCAACATAAAGGACTCGTTAACATTCTGCACATTCACCATTTCTGTAAAACTATCCCCAGAGTTCATCGTAATCTCATTAGACGTTACCTCACTTTTCACCTCTATTCCGAAGCATCTAGTCATTCACGTTTAACACACCACTTGAAAACTATATTCACTTTTTTTGTTTTGTAGCACCGTGTTATTTAATATCGGTGAGAGACCACATTGATGTAGTTTCTCCGAAAGGACATCGATGGAAACTGAGTCGAATGCTCCTTTTATGTCTAAGAACACAGACACCATTTGTTTTTATTTTGCGTAAGCGAGTTGGACTTCTTTGGACGAAAATCAAACTGGGTATCTGATGGCAAGCCGTTTGCCTCAGCTCAATTGTCGAGACGTCAAAGAATGATTTTTTCCAACAATTTCATGATGATAACATTTCAATCGGTCGATACGAGTTATGGTCGGAGGCTGGTTTTCCCTGTTTTTGGAATTGCGATGACTCTCACTTGTCTCCAGTCACGCGAGACAATATTCTGCTCAAGTAATTTGTTGAATACATTCAACAAGTTTCTTTTAGCAAAGTCAGGAAGATTCTTCACAAAGTTGAATTAAATTTTGTCTAGACCCGGAGTATTATTGTTACACGAAGGAGTGCAATTGAAAATTCTATCATTGTCAAAGGCAAGTCTATAGAATCGTTATTTGTGAGAGCATAGCGCAGGAGCTGAATTTGGACAAACTTTCTTAGCAAAAATCTTCGCTTTCATTAGTCACGTTTCGATTCCTCATTCTACCGACTGTGTAATAATGCATATTTATTGTATTGATATAAGGTTTTATGAAATAATGGTTTAATATCCAAAAAAATCTTTAAACTAGGTTCTTGAAAAAGGCTTCCAAAAACACCTTTACATGGTATTGGTTCGTATATGACTTATTGATCCATAACTCCGGAACGAGAATTTCGAACAAAACAATCCCGCAAACTGAAAAGAAAGTGCATTATAATCGACTGTTTTTGTGTTATCGACAATAGTATAATCACTAATAAAGCTTGGACATTGCTCACTCCCTTTTACTTTTTTCAATACAAATGAATACTTCGACATATTTACCTTTCTCATGGACAAATAGCGTTCTCTCTGTCTCTTTTTAAAGGGCTTGAAAGCATATGTGAACTGATCTCGGTTTACTGCTTTCAATTACGCGTTAAAATACTAGACCTGCAAATTCTATTCTGTACATTTTTGCCTTTCTCCTATAGAAAGGCTATGCAATCACTCTGAAAACCGACTCTTTAACCGAGGCCCGTAGGGCTTAGTCTCTTATACCAGTCGACTCAACTCGTCCAGTTCGGTAAATGTCTATGTGTATGTATGTATATATGTGACTTAGTCTCAAATCAAAGGTGTAACATTCCCATAGGCTGCTATAAAAATTCATTCAATTCCGACTTCCGGTTTCGGAGTTATGGGCTGAAGAGTGCGGTCACGCATGAAATTCCCATTTAAAGCTGAATCAGCATGCTATCGAAAAGATGCGAAACTTCATAAAATATAAGTGCTTGAATTTACAGTTTCAGTTCACTGACGCCCACATTGACCACTTTGGACACCTTCAGTGAAACCGGAAGCTTCGGGAAGGTAGTTAAGTTTCTGAATTGAATTCACATCTGCTTCTCAGAAATATCTGACCCGATTTTCTCAAATATAGTCCCAAATGAAAGTTACAGCATCCAAATTGACTGCTATTAAATTTATTTGGAGTCGGAGTTCTGGTTTCTGTGTAACGGGTTGAAGTGTGCGGTTACATGCGAAATTCCAATATAATCCGGGTTAATGAATTGAAATGAGTTTTAAATTGCTTGAAATTATTGATCCAATTCACTTATTGCAAATCAAAGTGTCTTCGAACACATTGAGAACTGTTGAGGATTTCGGAAGTTGGAGGAAATGGCCGAAATTTGATTCACGCCTGTTTCTCATATATTACCGACTCGATTCTCAGAATCTAAGTCTTAAATGAATGGTATAGTATTCACATTGATTACTATCGAATTTAATTTGAACGGAGTATTGGTTCCGGAGTTATGAGTAAAAAAACCGATCACTCGTGAATTTCCTACATAAACCTTTTTGCTTTATTCCTATGGAAAGGTTATGCAATCATTCTGAAAACCGATAGGTTAACAGAGGTTCGGAGGCCCGAAACTCTTCTACTATTCGAAAAGATGGGAACAGAATAGATAGGAAATACTAGAAAGTGTATTGAATATTAATTAGCCATTCTTTAAATGTTGGGATTTTAGCAAGCATTTTAGAAATTATTGAAACAAAGGTTCTCTGATTCGTACAATTCGTTATATTCATTTTCTTTATTTAAATTTAGATTTTCTTTAATTTCATTCTAAATTCTCATTTTTTCAGTTTATGAATTTCATAGATTTTATTAGTTTTGTATATTTGTATTTGTATTTTGTTCATTTTGAATGTAAGGCGAATTTTAAATATATGCTAATTTCGTTTTTTTATTTTTTATATTTTATTTTATGTTTGATAATGTTGTTTTGTTTGCATACATTTCTAATTAAGTATATTGGGTGTTCAGCCACAAGTGGTGACTTTTCATTAATTATTATTAAGATATAATATGGTTTCGCAGCTAAGTATTTTTTTGAGTAGGAAGTTTAAAACCTACTTGTCTTGTGAAAAGGAGCTAAACAAATCTTATAAAGTAACTTATAAACTATAAAGAGAGCTAATCGTTGCAATTGAAGATTGCAACAATTTTTGTCGGAAGTTTCTTATAATGCTGTTCGTCATAATTTCTAATGTTTCTATGTTTGTGAGTCTGTGCAACTCATTTGTGCTAAACCAGGGAGGACGCTTCAAAATCATTTTCAGAATTTTATTCTGAATCCTTTGAAGCGTTTTCTTTCTAGTAGCACAACAACTTGCCCAGATTGGCACGACATACAGCATTGCCAGTCTATATATTTGTTTATAAATTAATAGTTTGTTCTTTAGGCAGAGCTTAGAATTCCTATTTATGAGAGGATATAAACATATTTCATACTTGTTGCATTTTGCTTGGATTCCTTCAATGTGATCCTTAAAAGTAAGTTTTAATAATTTCGTTTAAATTATTCGATTATTCGAACATCATTCAGCATTCTTTTTATTCATTTGACTTCATTTTGTCTAGTTTATCAGTTTTGTTCTTTAGATTCATTCTGAACAGCTTATTCATTTCGAGAATTTTTTCATAGCATAGCATTTAACTTATTTTATTTACATTTTATACATTTTTATTTCATTTTATTCAATTTGTCATTTTTATAAATCTGACTATTTTTCAATCAGTCATTCTCTTTATTTCATCCAGATAATTTTTCGTACACAAATCAATTTATTCTATTAATTTTATAACCTTTTTAATGTAGCAAAATTTTTCGTTTTAATAATTTATATTAATTTATTCTGTTTATTTTCTTCTTTTTAATCATTTTGCTAATTCTATTAATTCTGTTTACTTTATTCATGTTTTTATTTTACTTATTTTATTTATTATCTTCGTTTTATTGAGCTTGTTTACCTTTTTATTTCATGCATTCTATTATATTTATTTTATTCATTTTGTTCATTATATTCATTGTAATATTTTATTAACTTGGTTAACTGTTTTCAGTTCATACATTTTATTCAGTTTCTTCATTTTATTGATTCTTTTCTATTACCTATTTCATCCAATTTTTTAGTTCGAATATAATTAATTTATTCTATTAAGTTTATTAATTTTGTACGTTATCCCCCCTGACTGCTTACTCACCCCCTCCCCTTTAAACTTCCCTTAGATACCCCCTCATTGCACCCCCCTCTGACTACCACCCCATTCATCCCTCATACCCCCCCACCATTCCCCTCAACCCCAACATCTTTATACCACCACTATAGCACAAGTCATCCCTTTTACTTGGAACACCCTACTCAAGGACCACCCTTATTTCCCGAATATAAAAAAATGTTAAAAAATACTGAAACAGTTCATCGAAGACACCATAGAGCAATGAGTCTATTTGCGCTGTGTTTCTGTTATCAACCTATCCATTTGAAACCGTTGATTGGAGCAGCGTCTGCCATCTTCATTCAACGTATTGACTCAAATGTTAGCGCGATAATCAGGGCGCTCAAGTCGAGTTTTCGTTGCACTTAAGCATGAGCGTTTTAACCTTTTTCGGGCTATTTTACTATTTTTTTCTTAGGAACGAAGCACAGACGTTAATGTCAATTTATACGCATTCCCTGGATTGAAGACCGAGCAAGTAATAACATAGTGAGGCACCCTTCCTAACAGAGCCAGAATGTGCTCTTTACCCCATTATATAACTGTTTGGGCGCTCACAGATTTCCGACCATATAGTGAATATAATATATATAAGTTTTGCGCATGATCCATGGGGTAATCTATGATGAACATCGGAATAATCACCTTTCTGAAAATGGCCTGTGTTAAGCCATACCGAACCGAGCGCCATGATTTTTTTCTGGTATTTTTCATGCAAAAAATCATTTTTTGATAACTTGCCATTAACTGAGAAAGTTGAGGGATACTAATTTGCTTTTAATTACTATTTGAGTACTCAAAAATAATTTTAAGTGGATGTTACTAGCATTACATTGTATGTGATAGCGTTTTATAGGCAGGCATCTTAAAATGGCGCTTGGTCCCCTTTGGCTTAACACAGGCCAAATAGAACAACAATTCACAAATGAAAACTTGCCCACTAACTTTGTGCTACTTGTAACAAGTTCTAAAAGTCCTACGGGGGGAAAAGGCCATGAAAACGCATGCAAATGATTTCATGTCTACAACAAAAAGCTACCCATAAGTCAATAAGATCATCGGTGTCAGCAGTTCTAAACTTGAAGACACAGATGCCAACGTAAGGATTGGTATATGTTGCACTGTTCATTGCTCTAAAAGGAAACTGTAAAATCAGGGAAAAGCTCGATTTAATAAACATTACCAGCGAGTGCGGCAGTATCATCAAAGCAGGCATTGATGCGATCTAGAACACGTTTCCATTTGGTGCTCAATAATCGCTCATTATGATTGCCCTTCGGGAGCTAACCTCGTTGTTGGTAGTTATGACGAATGACATCATTTTATATACACTATAAGCAAAAACTGTCACAGTTAGACACTGGAATAAAAGAGGAGTTTTTTTTTTAATTTTTTTCGGATAATTGTTTTGAAAACGGTATGTAAATTATTCGGGTTTTTTTGGTTTCCAATTCCTATTTCTAATTATCAAACCACACTAAACGGATGCTTACTGTTCGTAGGTAGCGTTCGACCCGGAAGGATGAGAGAATCGAGTCACGCTATCTAGCTGGTTCGAGCTTCAGAACCGATCTGAGCCCGGAAAACCAATAGTCATTAGGCGTCTAACGGCGTGGTATAATAATCCCATTATGCCATCATCTAATCAAATAAATCGTCTCGCCCAACCAACCGGGTCTGTGTGCGCGTGTGTGTGTGTGTGTGTATGTGCTGTGTTTTGTATGTCATGAGGTGTGGTATGAGAGGTTTACAATTAGAGTGACTGCTGCCAGGACGAGCATTGAATGGGTGTTCGTGTGTATGTGACAGTTTGAAGAGGTGACAGTCCAGCAAAACTGTGCACTCAGAGGAAAGAGGATCAAATTAATTGGCTTGCTAACCCAGTTTCATGCTTCATCGATTGGAAAGTGATTGCGTGGTAGATTCTGACAGTTCAAACTAGGATTCATAATGCGGCAGCTATGATGCAAGAGTTGTCGCTTACCTCAATTGGACAGTTACTGATTATGGTTTCATGTTCAATATACGGGTCACTTTTCAAAATTGTGGAATAAAAGTCGTGTAAGCTTTGGAAAGTTTATATCTTTGATTGTACTGAATGGAATCAATCCACTTCTACGCCATTTTGACTAGACTAAACTATGTTTAGCTACGTTGTTTCAAATTTTAGAGTATGTATGAGAAGCAATAACATCAAAAAATGTGTTTCGAAAAATCTTTCGAAAACGAATCGGAAAAGGTAAAAGCCTTTATCAGTCAGAGCGTTTTTCGTCTTTCTTTTTTCGTTTTTCTGGTATTGCATATCTTTTTGATTTCTCTTTCCACATTTTTTCTTCCATTTTCCTTTTCGTTCTTTCTTTTTTGCGCATTGCTATAATTTTCTGTCCTCAAATTCCATTTTTTTCCAAATTTTTTCTTTCTTTTATTTTTATTATTTTTATTATTTTTAACTTTAATTTTGCTTGTTCTTTTCAATTTTTCTTTTTGAGTGTTCCTCCTAATCTTCCCATGTGTGTTCATTTTTCACTTTTTTCTTTTTTTTTCTTTTACATTTTTTTTATCTTGGCGCTTTCATTTTTCCTTCTATTTCCTCTTTTCTTCATTTCTTGTTTGTTTTCTTCTCCTTTATATTCGCTTTTTGTTGATTTTTCTCTTGTATTTTCGATCTTTCTATGGCTTATTTATCTTTCCTTGTTTCTTTTTTCCTTTGCTTATTTTTACTTTTTTCCTCATCTCCATAATAATTATTTCTTCCTTTTCTCTTTTAATTGATCAAATTTGTTAATTTCCTTTTCTTCTCTATTTTCCATAATTTTATTTCTTTTCTTCTTTTATAATTTTCGGTTTTTTTTTTGCTTCTTTCTTTTTAGTTTAATTTTTTATTTCTATTGCGATGCTTTATTTATCTTCTCTTTTTATTCTTTCTGTTTTTCTGATCCATTTAACTTTCTGCTTTATTTTTTTCCTCTTTTGCTTTTAGTAGATTCCATTTTCTCTTTCTGTGTCATTTCCTTTTGATTCTTTTTTTCTTTTTCTTCTTTTTGATATTGGTTTTATCCATTTTCCATTTTCCATTTTCCATTTTCCATTTTCCATTTTCCATTTTCATTTTTTCCATTTTCCATTGTCCATTTTCCATTTTCCATTTTCCATTTTCCATTTTCCATTTTCATTTTTTCCATTTTCCATTTTCCATTTTCCATTTTCCATTTTCCATTTTCCATTTTCCATTTTCCATTTTCCATTTTCCATTTTCCATTTTCCATTTTCCATTTTCCATTTTCCATTTTCCATTTTCCATTTTCCATTTTCCATTTTCCATTTTCCATTTTCCATTTTCCATTTTCCATTTTCCATTTTCCATTTTCCATTTTCCATTTTCCATTTTCCATTTTCCATTTTCCATTTTCCATTTTCCATTTTCCATTTTCCATTTTCCATTTTCCATTTTCCATTTTCCATTTTCCATTTTCCATTTTCCATTTTCCATTTTCCATTTTCCATTTTCCATTTTCCATTTTCCATTTTCCATTTTCCATTTTCCATTTTCCATTTTCCATTTTCCATTTTCCATTTTCCATTTTCCATTTTCCATTTTCCATTTTCCATTTTCCATTTTCCATTTTCCATTTTCCATTTTCCATTTTCCATTTTCCATTTTCCATTTTCCATTTTCCATTTTCCATTTTCCATTTTCCATTTTCCATTTTCCATTTTCCATTTTCCATTTTCCATTTTCCATTTTCCATTTTCCATTTTCCATTTTCCATTTTCCATTTTCCATTTTCCATTTTCCATTTTCCATTTTCCATTTTCCATTTTCCATTTTCCATTTTCCATTTTCCATTTTCCATTTTCCATTTTCCATTTTCCATTTTCCATTTTCCATTTTCCATTTTCCATTTTCCATTTTCCATTTTCCATTTTCCATTTTCCATTTTCCATTTTCCATTTTCCATTTTCCATTTTCCATTTTCCATTTTCCATTTTCCATTTTCCATTTTCCATTTTCCATTTTCCATTTTCCATTTTCCATTTTCCATTTTCCATTTTCCATTTTCCATTTTCCATTTTCCATTTTCCATTTTCCATTTTCCATTTTCCATTTTCCATTTTCCATTTTCCATTTTCCATTTTCCATTTTCCATTTTCCATTTTCCATTTTCCATTTTCCATTTTCCATTTTCCATTTTCCATTTTCCATTTTCCATTTTCCATTTTCCATTTTCCATTTTCCATTTTCCATTTTCCATTTTCCATTTTCCATTTTCCATTTTCCATTTTCCATTTTCCATTTTCCATTTTCCATTTTCCATTTTCCATTTTCCATTTTCCATTTTCCATTTTCCATTTTCCATTTTCCATTTTCCATTTTCCATTTTCCATTTTCCATTTTCCATTTTCCATTTTCCATTTTCCATTTTCCATTTTCCATTTTCCATTTTCCATTTTCCATTTTCCATTTTCCATTTTCCATTTTCCATTTTCCATTTTCCATTTTCCATTTTCCATTTTCCATTTTCCATTTTCCATTTTCCATTTTCCATTTTCCATTTTCCATTTTCCATTTTCCATTTTCCATTTTCCATTTTCCATTTTCCATTTTCCATTTTCCATTTTCCATTTTCCATTTTCCATTTTCCATTTTCCATTTTCCATTTTCCATTTTCCATTTTCCATTTTCCATTTTCCATTTTCCATTTTCCATTTTCCATTTTCCATTTTCCATTTTCCATTTTCCATTTTCCATTTTCCATTTTCCATTTTCCATTTTCCATTTTCCATTTTCCATTTTCCATTTTCCATTTTCCATTTTCCATTTTCCATTTTCCATTTTCCATTTTCCATTTTCCATTTTCCATTTTCCATTTTCCATTTTCCATTTTCCATTTTCCATTTTCCATTTTCCATTTTCCATTTTCCATTTTCCATTTTCCATTTTCCATTTTCCATTTTCCATTTTCCATTTTCCATTTTCCATTTTCCATTTTCCATTTTCCATTTTCCATTTTCCATTTTCCATTTTCCATTTTCCATTTTCCATTTTCCATTTTCCATTTTCCATTTTCCATTTTCCATTTTCCATTTTCCATTTTCCATTTTCCATTTTCCATTTTCCATTTTCCATTTTCCATTTTCCATTTTCCATTTTCCATTTTCCATTTTCCATTTTCCATTTTCCATTTTCCATTTTCCATTTTCCATTTTCCATTTTCCATTTTCCATTTTCCATTTTCCATTTTCCATTTTCCATTTTCCATTTTCCATTTTCCATTTTCCATTTTCCATTTTCCATTTTCCATTTTCCATTTTCCATTTTCCATTTTCCATTTTCCATTTTCCATTTTCCATTTTCCATTTTCCATTTTCCATTTTCCATTTTCCATTTTCCATTTTCCATTTTCCATTTTCCATTTTCCATTTTCCATTTTCCATTTTCCATTTTCCATTTTCCATTTTCCATTTTCCATTTTCCATTTTCCATTTTCCATTTTCCATTTTCCATTTTCCATTTTCCATTTTCCATTTTCCATTTTCCATTTTCCATTTTCCATTTTCCATTTTCCATTTTCCATTTTCCATTTTCCATTTTCCATTTTCCATTTTCCATTTTCCATTTTCCATTTTCCATTTTCCATTTTCCATTTTCCATTTTCCATTTTCCATTTTCCATTTTCCATTTTCCATTTTCCATTTTCCATTTTCCATTTTCCATTTTCCATTTTCCATTTTCCATTTTCCATTTTCCATTTTCCATTTTCCATTTTCCATTTTCCATTTTCCATTTTCCATTTTCCATTTTCCATTTTCCATTTTCCATTTTCCATTTTCCATTTTCCATTTTCCATTTTCCATTTTCCATTTTCCATTTTCCATTTTCCATTTTCCATTTTCCATTTTCCATTTTCCATTTTCCATTTTCCATTTTCCATTTTCCATTTTCCATTTTCCATTTTCCATTTTCCATTTTCCATTTTCCATTTTCCATTTTCCATTTTCCATTTTCCATTTTCCATTTTCCATTTTCCATTTTCCATTTTCCATTTTCCATTTTCCATTTTCCATTTTCCATTTTCCATTTTCCATTTTCCATTTTCCATTTTCCATTTTCCATTTTCCATTTTCCATTTTCCATTTTCCATTTTCCATTTTCCATTTTCCATTTTCCATTTTCCATTTTCCATTTTCCATTTTCCATTTTCCATTTTCCATTTTCCATTTTCCATTTTCCATTTTCCATTTTCCATTTTCCATTTTCCATTTTCCATTTTCCATTTTCCATTTTCCATTTTCCATTTTCCATTTTCCATTTTCCATTTTCCATTTTCCATTTTCCATTTTCCATTTTCCATTTTCCATTTTCCATTTTCCATTTTCCATTTTCCATTTTCCATTTTCCATTTTCCATTTTCCATTTTCCATTTTCCATTTTCCATTTTCCATTTTCCATTTTCCATTTTCCATTTTCCATTTTCCATTTTCCATTTTCCATTTTCCATTTTCCATTTTCCATTTTCCATTTTCCATTTTCCATTTTCCATTTTCCATTTTCCATTTTCCATTTTCCATTTTCCATTTTCCATTTTCCATTTTCCATTTTCCATTTTCCATTTTCCATTTTCCATTTTCCATTTTCCATTTTCCATTTTCCATTTTCCATTTTCCATTTTCCATTTTCCATTTTCCATTTTCCATTTTCCATTTTCCATTTTCCATTTTCCATTTTCCATTTTCCATTTTCCATTTTCCATTTTCCATTTTCCATTTTCCATTTTCCATTTTCCATTTTCCATTTTCCATTTTCCATTTTCCATTTTCCATTTTCCATTTTCCATTTTCCATTTTCCATTTTCCATTTTCCATTTTCCATTTTCCATTTTCCATTTTCCATTTTCCATTTTCCATTTTCCATTTTCCATTTTCCATTTTCCATTTTCCATTTTCCATTTTCCATTTTCCATTTTCCATTTTCCATTTTCCATTTTCCATTTTCCATTTTCCATTTTCCATTTTCCATTTTCCATTTTCCATTTTCCATTTTCCATTTTCCATTTTCCATTTTCCATTTTCCATTTTCCATTTTCCATTTTCCATTTTCCATTTTCCATTTTCCATTTTCCATTTTCCATTTTCCATTTTCCATTTTCCATTTTCCATTTTCCATTTTCCATTTTCCATTTTCCATTTTCCATTTTCCATTTTCCATTTTCCATTTTCCATTTTCCATTTTCCATTTTCCATTTTCCATTTTCCATTTTCCATTTTCCATTTTCCATTTTCCATTTTCCATTTTCCATTTTCCATTTTCCATTTTCCATTTTCCATTTTCCATTTTCCATTTTCCATTTTCCATTTTCCATTTTCCATTTTCCATTTTCCATTTTCCATTTTCCATTTTCCATTTTCCATTTTCCATTTTCCATTTTCCATTTTCCATTTTCCATTTTCCATTTTCCATTTTCCATTTTCCATTTTCCATTTTCCAATTTTCCATTTTCCATTTTCCATTTTCCATTTTCCATTTTCCATTTTCCATTTTCCATTTTCCATTTTCCATTTTCCATTTTCCATTTTCCATTTTCCATTTTCCATTTTCCATTTTCCATTTTCCATTTTCCATTTTCCATTTTCCATTTTCCATTTTCCATTTTCCATTTTCCATTTTCCATTTTCCATTTTCCATTTTCCATTTTCCATTTTCCATTTTCCATTTTCCATTTTCCATTTTCCATTTTCCATTTTCCATTTTCCATTTTCCATTTTCCATTTTCCATTTTCCATTTTCCATTTTCCATTTTCCATTTTCCATTTTCCATTTTCCATTTTCCATTTTCCATTTTCCATTTTCCATTTTCCATTTTCCATTTTCCATTTTCCATTTTCCATTTTCCATTTTCCATTTTCCATTTTCCATTTTCCATTTTCCATTTTCCATTTTCCATTTTCCATTTTCCATTTTCCATTTTCCATTTTCCATTTTCCATTTTCCATTTTCCATTTTCCATTTTCCATTTTCCATTTTCCATTTTCCATTTTCCATTTTCCATTTTCCATTTTCCATTTTCCATTTTCCATTTTCCATTTTCCATTTTCCATTTTCCATTTTCCATTTTCCATTTTCCATTTTCCATTTTCCATTTTCCATTTTCCATTTTCCATTTTCCATTTTCCATTTTCCATTTTCCATTTTCCATTTTCCATTTTCCATTTTCCATTTTCCATTTTCCATTTTCCATTTTCCATTTTCCATTTTCCATTTTCCATTTTCCATTTTCCATTTTCCATTTTCCATTTTCCATTTTCCATTTTCCATTTTCCATTTTCCATTTTCCATTTTCCATTTTCCATTTTCCATTTTCCATTTTCCATTTTCCATTTTCCATTTTCCATTTTCCATTTTCCATTTTCCATTTTCCATTTTCCATTTTCCATTTTCCATTTTCCATTTTCCATTTTCCATTTTCCATTTTCCATTTTCCATTTTCCATTTTCCATTTTCCATTTCCATTTTCCATTTTCCATTTTCCATTTTCCATTTTCCATTTTCCATTTTCCATTTTCCATTTTCCATTTTCCATTTTCCATTTCCATTTTCCATTTTCCATTTTCCATTTTCCATTTTCCATTTTCCATTTTCCATTTTCCATTTTCCATTTTCCATTTTCCATTTTCCATTTTCCATTTTCCATTTTCCATTTTCCATTTTCCATTTTCCATTTTCCATTTTCCATTTTCCATTTTCCATTTTCCATTTTCCATTTTCCATTTTCCATTTTCCATTTTCCATTTTCCATTTTCCATTTTCCATTTTCCATTTTCCATTTTCCATTTTCCATTTTCCATTTCCATTTTCCATTTTCCATTTTCCATTTTCCATTTTCCATTTTCCATTTTCCATTTTCCATTTTCCATTTTCCATTTTCCATTTTCCATTTTCCATTTTCCATTTTCCATTTTCCATTTTCCATTTTCCATTTTCCATTTTCCATTTTCCATTTTCCATTTTCCATTTTCCATTTTCCATTTTCCATTTTCCATTTTCCATTTTCCATTTTCCATTTTCCATTTTCCATTTTCCATTTTCCATTTTCCATTTTCCATTTTCCATTTTCCATTTTCCATTTTCCATTTTCCATTTTCCATTTTCCATTTTCCATTTTCCATTTTCCATTTTCCATTTTCCATTTTCCATTTTCCATTTTCCATTTTCCATTTTCCATTTTCCATTTTCCATTTTCCATTTTCCATTTTCCATTTTCCATTTTCCATTTTCCATTTTCCATTTTCCATTTTCCATTTTCCATTTTCCATTTTCCATTTTCCATTTTCCATTTTCCATTTTCCATTTTCCATTTTCCATTTTCCATTTTCCATTTTCCATTTTCCATTTTCCATTTTCCATTTTCCATTTTCCATTTTCCATTTTCCATTTTCCATTTTCCATTTTCCATTTTCCATTTTCCATTTTCCATTTTCCATTTTCCATTTTCCATTTTCCATTTTCCATTTTCCATTTTCCATTTTCCATTTTCCATTTTCCATTTTCCATTTTCCATTTTCCATTTTCCATTTTCCATTTTCCATTTTCCATTTTCCATTTTCCATTTTCCATTTTCCATTTTCCATTTTCCATTTTCCATTTTCCATTTTCCATTTTCCATTTTCCATTTTCCATTTTCCATTTTCCATTTTCCATTTTCCATTTTCCATTTTCCATTTTCCATTTTCCATTTTCCATTTTCCATTTTCCATTTTCCATTTTCCATTTTCCATTTTCCATTTTCCATTTTCCATTTTCCATTTTCCATTTTCCATTTTCCATTTTCCATTTTCCATTTTCCATTTTCCATTTTCCATTTTCCATTTTCCATTTTCCATTTTCCATTTTCCATTTTCCATTTTCCATTTTCCATTTTCCATTTTCCATTTTCCATTTTCCTTTTTCATATTTTCCATTTTCCATTTTCCATTTTCCATTTTCCATTTTCCATTTTCCATTTTCCATTTTCCATTTTCCATTTTCCATTTTCCATTTTCCATTTTCCATTTTCCATTTTCCATTTTCCATTTTCCATTTTCCATTTTCCATTTTCCATTTTCCATTTTCCATTTTCCATTTTCCATTTTCCATTTTCCATTTTCCATTTTCCATTTTCCATTTTCCATTTTCCATTTTCCATTTTCCATTTTCCATTTTCCATTTTCCATTTTCCATTTTCCATTTTCCATTTTCCATTTTCCATTTTCCATTTTCCATTTTCCATTTTCCATTTTCCATTTTCCATTTTCCATTTTCCATTTTCCATTTTCCATTTTCCATTTTCCATTTTCCATTTTCCATTTTCCATTTTCCATTTTCCATTTTCCATTTTCCATTTTCCATTTTCCATTTTCCATTTTCCATTTTCCATTTTCCATTTTCCATTTTCCATTTTCCATTTTCCATTTTCCATTTTCCATTTTCCATTTTCCATTTTCCATTTTCCATTTTCCATTTTCCATTTTCCATTTTCCATTTTCAATTTTCCATTTTCCATTTTCCATTTTCCATTTTCCATTTTCCATTTCCATTTTCCATTTTCCATTTTCCATTTTCCATTTTCCATTTTCCATTTTCCATTTTCCTTTTTCATATTTTCCTTTTTCATATTTTCCATTTTCCATTTCCATTTTCCATTTTCCATTTTCCATTTTCCATTTTCCATTTTCCATTTTCCATTTTCCATTTTCCATTTTCCATTTTTCATTTTCCATTTTCCATTTTCCATTTCCTTTTCCATTTTCCATTTTCCATTTTCCATTTTCCATTTTTCCATTTTCCATTTTCCATTTTCCATTTTCCATTTTCCATTTTCCATTTTCCATTTTCCATTTCCATTTTCCATTTTCCATTTCCATTTTCCATTTTCCATTTTCCATTTTCCATTTTCCATTTTCCATTTTCCATTTTCCATTTTCCATTTTCCATTTTCCATTTTCCATTTTCATTTCCATTTTCCATTTTCCATTTTCCATTTTCCATTTTCCATTTTCCATTTCCATTTTCCATTTTCCATTTTCCATTTTCCATTTTCCATTTTCCATTTTCCATTTTCCATTTTCCATTTTCCATTTTCCATTTTCCATTTTCCATTTTCCATTTTCCATTTTCCATTTTCCATTTTCCATTTTCCATTTCCATTTTCCATTTTCCATTTCCATTCCATTTTCCATTTTCCATTTTCCATTTTCCATTTTCCATTTTCCATTTTCCATTTTCCATTTTCCATTTTCCATTTTCCATTTTCCATTTTCCATTTTCCATTTTCCATTTTCCATTTTCCATTTTCCATTTTCCATTTTCCATTTTCCATTTCCATTTTCCATTTTCCATTTTCCATTTTCCATTTTCCATTTTCCATTTTCCATTTTCCATTTTCCATTTTCCATTTTCCATTTTCCATTTTCCATTTTCCATTTTCCATTTTCCATTTTCCATTTCCATTTCCATTTTCCATTTTCCATTTTCCATTTTCCATTTTCCATTTTCCATTTTCCATTTTCCATTTTCCATTTTCCATTTTCCATTTTCCATTTTCCATTTTCCATTTTCCATTTTCCATTTTCCATTTTCCATTTTCCATTTCTCCATTTTCCATTTTCCATTTTCCATTTTCCATTTTCCATTTTCCATTTTCCATTTTCCATTTTCCATTTTCCATTTTCCATTTTCCATTTTCCATTTTCCATTTTCCATTTTCCATTTTCCATTTTCCATTTTCCATTTTTCCATTTTCCATTTTCCATTTTCCATTTTCCATTTTCCATTTTCCATTTTCCATTTTCCATTTTCCATTTTCCATTTTCCATTTTCCATTTCCATTTTTCCATTTCCATTTTCCATTTTCCATTTTCCATTTTCCATTTTCCATTTTCCATTTTCCATTTTCCATTTTCCATTTTCCATTTTCCATTTTCCATTTCCATTTTCCATTTTCCATTTTCCATTTTCCATTTTCCATTTTCCATTTCCATTTTCCATTTTCCATTTTCCATTTTCCATTTTCCATTTTCCATTTTCCATTTTCCATTTTCCATTTTCCATTTTCCATTTTCCATTTTCCATTTTCCATTTTCCATTTTCCATTTTCCATTTTCCATTTTCCATTTTCCATTTTCCATTTTCCATTTTCCATTTTCCATTTTCCATTTTCCATTTTCCATTTTCCATTTTCCATTTTCCATTTTCCATTTTCCATTTTCCATTTTCCATTTTCCATTTTCCATTTTCCCATTTTCCATTTTCCATTTTCCATTTTCCATTTTCCATTTTCCATTTTCCATTTTCCATTTTCCATTTCCATTTTCCATTTTCCATTTTCCATTTTCCATTTTCCATTTCCATTTTCCATTTTCCATTTTCCATTTTCCATTTTCCATTTTCCATTTTCCATTTTCCATTTTCCATTTTCCATTTTCCATTTTCCATTTTCCATTTTCCTTTTTCATATTTTCCTTTTTCATATTTTCCATTTTCCATTTTCCATTTTCCATTTTCCATTTTCCATTTTCCATTTTCCATTTTCCATTTTCCATTTTCCATTTTCCATTTTCCATTTTCCATTTTCCATTTTTCATTTTCCATTTTCCATTTTCCATTTTCCATTTTCCATTTTCCATTTTCCATTTTCCATTTTTCATTTTTCATTTTCCATTTTCCATTTTCCATTTTCCATTTTCCATTTTCCATTTTCCATTTTCCATTTTCCATTTCCATTTTCCATTTTCCATTTTCCATTTTCCATTTTCCATTTTCCATTTTCCATTTTCCATTTTCCATTTTCCATTTTCCATTTTCCATTTTCCATTTTCCATTTTCCATTTTCCATTTTCCATTTTCCATTTTCCATTTTCCATTTTCCATTTTCCATTTTCCATTTTCCATTTTCCATTTTCCATTTTCCATTTTCCATTTTCCATTTTCCATTTTCCATTTTCCATTTTCCATTTTCCATTTTCCATTTTCCATTTTCCATTTTCCATTTTCCATTTTCCATTTTCCATTTTCCATTTTCCATTTTCCATTTTCCATTTTCCATTTTCCATTTTCCATTTTCCATTTTCCATTTTCCATTTTCCATTTTCCATTTTCCATTTTCCATTTTCCATTTTCCATTTTCCATTTTCCATTTTCCATTTTCCATTTTCCATTTTCCATTTTCCATTTTCCATTTTCCATTTTCCATTTTCCATTTTCCATTTTCCATTTTCCATTTTCCATTTTCCATTTTCCATTTTCCATTTTCCATTTTCCATTTTCCATTTTCCATTTTCCATTTTCCATTTTCCATTTTCCATTTTCCATTTTCCATTTTCCATTTTCCATTTTCCATTTTCCATTTTCCATTTTCCATTTTCCATTTTCCATTTTCCATTTTCCATTTTCCATTTTCCATTTTCCATTTTCCATTTTCCATTTTCCATTTTCCATTTTCCATTTTCCATTTTCCATTTTCCATTTTCCATTTTCCATTTTCCATTTTCCATTTTCCATTTTCCATTTTCCATTTTCCATTTTCCATTTTCCATTTTCCATTTTCCATTTTCCATTTTCCATTTTCCATTTTCCATTTTCCATTTTCCATTTTCCATTTTCCATTTTCCATTTTCCATTTTCCATTTTCCATTTTCCATTTTCCATTTTCCATTTTCCATTTTCCATTTTCCATTTTCCATTTTCCATTTTCCATTTTCCATTTTCCATTTTCCATTTTCCATTTTCCATTTTCCATTTTCCATTTTCCATTTTCCATTTTCCATTTTCCATTTTCATTTTTCATATCTTTTTTCCCATTTTCCATCTCTTATTTTCTATTTTCTATTTCCTATTTCCTATTTCCTATTTCCTATTTCCTATTTCCTATTTCCTATTTCCTATTTCCTATTTCCTATTTCCTATTTCCTATTTCCTATTTCCTATTTCCTATTTCCTATTTCCTATTTCCTATTTCCTATTTCCTATTTCCTATTTCCTATTTCCTATTTCCTATTTCCTATTTCCTATTTCCTATTTCCTATTTCCTATTTCCTATTTCCTATTTCCTATTTCTTATTTCATATTTCCTATTTCTTATTTCCATTCTTCAAAAATTTTTGTTTTTTCTTTATTCCTTGTCGTCTTCTTTTTATTTAATATACATCTATTTTTTCGTACCCTTACAAAAGTCTACTTTTGAATGCCTTTATTTAAACAAAATCTTCATCAGCTTCTCCGCTAAGAGAAGAAATCTGGTATCCAAAGTAACATATCAAGCATTTACATCGCCAATCTGCAAATCCAGCGCACCGTCATGGATGGGAATGGAGCTGTGCAGCAAAAGAAACAAATATATGCCAAGTGCCGTAGTCAAACGAGTCGATGCAGTTTCGAGTGCAATTTCCGCAAGAGAAGGATGAATACTTACCGGAATACGTTTCCCACTTACACACACGGCGTATTTGCCAAGCATTTAGAATGCATGCCATTGCACAAATATGTCTCCATTTCCTTATATTTGCTGAATTTCACCATCAAATGACACTCCTATCCCCTTGCTTCATTTCCCCTCCCTTCCGGAATCGTTCATTTTTCCCTCCGAGGGAGAATGTGTAGAATTGCGGTTTTCTACCGATGGATTGAGGGATGGATGAGGAGGAACCAAAGCTTACACAACAGCTTCTGCACTGACTGCTCTGCCTGTGGTACGTTCCACTTCGATACCTAACCCAAAGGAACTGGATCGGCTCTTCATCACCGACATCTCCTTCTCTCGAATAATGATGCTGACGTGAAGAAGCCAATATTTGCTCGAAGATAGATGGACGTTTCTGTTTGCTCATGAATGCATACATGCATTGGCAATAGGACTCGGCTCTCGTGAGTACGAAGACTACTCAATTTCCCAATCGGGCGGGCGGTTGTCCGAAAAGCACTGACTGCGGTTTTGAATGCGACCGTGATTGACAGAACTTGTGCCGTGCTTTCGAAAATTGAATGGCACCGACCGGCAACCGCCCCCCGGTACTGCATTTGAATGCTAATCGGCCATTTTACCAACCTCTACGTGATCGCAGCAAGTGGGACTGTTCAATGTAGAAAGTGGACTCTAGATCCATTTGGGAAGTTGTGTGTTATTCGAAGTCCATGGTGTATGAAATCGGACTACTTTGATTGCAAAATATGCTTCTTGTTGGTGTAGGCGCGAAAACAAGTGCGCCATTTGGATTATTTTGATTTTATTTTCCAGCCTACTGGGTAAACGATGATCCACCGCGTTATATATTTGCTGTAAAAGTGTTTTTCGAATTTTGGATTGCTACTGCATTTTTCGACGGGCAATAATTTTTGTATATTTAAGAAATAATAATTTATATGCAACCAAAAATCAATTGAATTCTCTTGAGATATCGAACAGATAACCACTTTGCCTATCAAGTTACTGTAACCACGATGATTAGCTGTACGTGCCGTCCCTTGTATCGAAAATTTGAGAAACAAGCCAAGATGAAACCGATAATTTTTCATTTTATTCCAGACACCCACAATCAAGAAACCACCCACCCACTCAGAAACCGTATCTCCTTTCAAAAGGAAGAAAAGTCAATCTTGAATAACGCACACCAATACACTATCTTCGGATCTGGTCCAGATCCTTATAATTTACAAAAAGTATGCACCCAAACTGCAGATTAACAACCGGCACATAACTATTCCTTCTCCGGTTGCGACAGTCGATATCAGGATCATTCCAGTGTGCTGACCGGACCGACGTAAAATTGAGCACCTGCCGAGCAGTTGGCCGTCCTCCGGCAAAAGAAGGGCGGAATTACACACAACTTTTTCGACTCGCATACGCCCACACTCTTTTCGGAATCGAAGCAAGCCCTGGAATGGGAAACCAAAATGATACGTTTGAATTTCTGTGCTTTCGCCCGGCTGCTTGATTGCGGTTGTTTACTTTGTACGATTGAAGTGGGTTACCGTTTCGGCACCGGAGATATACTTTTAACTTTGCAGGAATTTGTGACTTGGATATTTGAGCTGTTTTCATTGAATTATTTTGTACGCTTGAAATATACAAATTCATAACATTAAATTTTCTCATCCAAGCAGGCAAGCAAAAATGCTCTGCAGCCCTACCAAAGCGAAAGCTCAGTTGGCCTCATTTCTTTTGCAAAGTCATTGAAATAGCAAATCAAAATTAAACAGCATTTGCCATCTTTTCATTCCGTCACCGTGAGATTGCCAGCAAAGTCCGACCACATTGGAACGCTTTCTGTGCGTCCATCCGTGTGGGTATTTGCGCAATGAGTAATGTTTACAGATGTCATCAAACATTCATGTGGGACAAATGGACGAATGAGCTGCCGCTTTCCCAACGCTCGACTTCAGTGTCCCATTCGATGTGTGGAATATTTGCTTCTAGTTTCCCACAGTGCAAACATAGCACTATACTATCCAAGCAGACCGGTCGATGCATAGCAACCGCGCGCCGCCGCGCTGGTCACCTCCAAACATCCTTTTCCCAGCCGCCTGCTTTGATCCCACATACGAACCGTACGTACATTGCCTTCGAAAGCTGCACGATGATGAAGAAATTTATCTTCTCGGTTGTCATGGCTATCTTTGACTGCCTTGCTGGGTGAATTCCCAAATGATGTGTTGCCGGCCAACCAACCCCCCCACCCCCAACCCACACACAACCGTAACCACGAACGAGCAAGCTAGGACATTTATCGTACTCGGCGACATAGCTATAGTGTGACATACACAGAGAAACAGTATTGCACTTTCGAGGAGTATGGCCGCTACCGGGGCTGGTGGGGGGGGAGGAGAGACAGCTTAAGCCTTAGTGTTGGCATCAAGATGGATTGCAATTTATATTTATTTGGGATATTATTTATTGAGTAATGATGCCCTGCCAGGACTATTCAGAACGACGTGGAGGCTGGCTGCTGTGCGGGATAAATGCCATATAGTGTGGGACATTTGAAGTGGTGTTTGATTCGGCTTTTATTTGAAGAATTGAAGAATTGAAGAATTGAAGAATTGAAGAATTGAAGAATTGAAGAATTGAAGAATTGAAGAATTGAAGAATTGAAGAATTGAAGAATTGAAGAATTGAAGAACTGAAGAATTGAAGAATTGAAGAATTGAAGAATTGAAGAATTGAAGAATTGAAGAATTGAAGAATTGAAGAATTGAAGAATTGAAGAATTGAAGAATTGAAGAATTGAAGAATTGAAGAATTGAAGAATTGAAGAATTGAAGAATTGAAGAATTGAAGAATTGAAGAATTGAAGAATTGAAGAATTGAAGAATTGAAGAATTGAAGAATTGAAGAATTGAAGAATTGAAGAATTGAAGAATTGAAGAATTGAAGAATTGAAGAATTGAAGAATTGAAGAATTGAAGAATTGAAGAATTGAAGAATTGAAGAATTGAAGAATTGAAGAATTGAAGAATTGAAGAATTGAAGAATTGAAGAATTGAAGAATTGAAGAATTGAAGAATTGAAGAATTGAAGAATTGAAGAATTGAAGAATTGAAGAATTGAAGAATTGAAGAATTGAAGAATTGAAGAATTGAAGAATTGAAGAATTGAAGAATTGAAGAATTGAAGAATTGAAGAATTGAAGAATTGAAGAATTGAAGAATTGAAGAATTGAAGAATTGAAGAATTGAAGAATTGAAGAATTGAAGAATTGAAGAATTGAAGAATTGAAGAATTGAAGAATTGAAGAATTGAAGAATTGAAGAATTGAAGAATTGAAGAATTGAAGAATTGAAGAATTGAAGAATTGAAGAATTGAAGAATTGAAGAATTGAAGAATTGAAGAATTGAAGAATTGAAGAATTGAAGAATTGAAGAATTGAAGAATTGAAGAATTGAAGAATTGAACAATTGAAGAATTGAAGAATTGAAGAATTGAAGAATTGAAGAAAAGAATTGAATCTTCAATTCTTCAACCGGTCCTTTCGGCCAACCGGTCCTTTCGGCCAACCGGTCCTTTCGGCCAACCGGTCCTTTCGGCCAACCGGTCCTTTCGGCCAACCGGTCCTTTCGGCCAACCGGTCATTTCGGCCAACCGGTCATTTCGGCCAACCGGTCATTTCGGCCAACCGGTCATTTCGGCCAACCGGTCATTTCGGCCAACCGGTCATTTCGGCCAACCGGTCATTTCGGCCAACCGGTCATTTCGGCCAACCGGTCATTTCGGCCAACCGGTCATTTCGGCCAACCGGTCATTTCGGCCAACCGGTCATTTCGGCCAACCGGTCATTTCGGCCAACCGGTCATTTCGGCCAACCGGTCATTTCGGCCAACCGGTCATTTCGGCCAACCGGTCATTTCGGCCAACCGGTCATTTCGGCCAACCGGTCATTTCGGCCAACCGGTCATTTCGGCCAACCGGTCATTTCGGCCAACCGGTCATTTCGGCCAACCGGTCATTTCGGCCAACCGGTCATTTCGGCCAACCGGTCATTTCGGCCAACCGGTCATTTCGGCCAACCGGTCATTTCGGCCAACCGGTCATTTCGGCCAACCGGTCATTTCGGCCAACTGGCCCTTTCGGCCAACTGGCCCTTTCGGCCAACTGGCCCTTTCGGCCAACTGGCCCTTTCGGCCAACTGGCCCTTTCGACCAACTGGCCCTTTCGGCCAACTGGCCCTTTCGGCCAACTGGCCCTTTCGGCCAACTGGCCCTTTCGGCCAACTGGCCCTTTCGGCCAACTGGCCCTTTCGGCCAACTGGCCCTTTCGGCCAACTGGCCCTTTCGGCCAACTGGCCCTTTCGGCCAACTGGCCCTTTCGGCCAACTGGCCCTTTCGGCCAACTGGCCCTTTCGGCCAACTGGCCCTTTCGGCCAACTGGCCCTTTCGGCCAACTGGCCCTTTCGGCCAACTGGCCCTTTCGGCCAACTGGCCCTTTCGGCCAACTGGCCCTTTCGGCCAACTGGCCCTTTCGGCCAACTGGCCCTTTCGGCCAACTGGCCCTTTCGGCCAACTGGCCCTTTCGGCCAACTGCGTCTAAATGACATCCGGCTAAATGACATCCGGCTAAATGACATTCGTCCAAATGACATCCGTAAAAATGTCATTCGGCCAAATAACTCTTTTTGATGTAACAGCTTTCGGTCAAATGGTTTTTGGCAAAACACCTTTTAGCCAATTCAAAACTATTTTTCCTTGAAAACGGTTGGGTCAAGAAACACGAAAAGCCTTTTTTCATAAAGATATGTGCTTCCCTTGCAGTGCTAGAAGCTGCTCAATTTTTACCTTCTAATGCTCAATACAATTCTCCTTTAATATTTACAATAGTCCAATTATGTGAAAAACATAGCCAAAGACAGCCTAAATTGATAAGCTTTATCATTTTACAATAATATTGCACCATATCGAAGATACATGAAATATTCATTTTCCATCGTCAACGAAAACTGTCCCTGGCAGCACTACTCCATCGGAATCCAATCAGACTAATTGCAATAACTTCAGTTCTAGAGCTGATTCTGGTAACTGTTAATGCTCGAATGAAAGGCAACAGTCACATTTATTAACCTTACTTATTTTTGTGAGCAAATCTAGCCTCAATGAAAAGTTATAGCTGTTTAAAAACGTTGTTGTCCACAAACAACATGGGCATGAATGGGTTAAGATTTTTTGGTGGTATCCAATTATGTGAGAAAAATCACCCCAGAGGCGGGATTTGTACCTTATGCTATCTCTGGGCAATGATTAAGTGTCAGGAAGAACACATGATTATCGCATTGGCGACAGTGATCGTACCACTGCCTCTTAAACGAGATCAAGCACAACCGCCACCCACTGCCCAACAAATTTAATTCATCGATTTTCCTCGCTAAATGCCAAGCAACGATTCACTTTTTCAAATCTGCTGTGAGTCCTGTGATTTTCCTCGCTAAATACCAAGGCCGGGTTTTTGTTATCGTCTGTTGTCTGATTTTAGTTGCCCATGGCCCATTCGTTTCAATGTGCCACCAATAGTAACACAGTGTCCCTTACCGTGCTAGGTTGCAAAGAAGTTTCAATACGACCTACCACAAAGTTCAGAAAGTGAAATGCGTTTCGATAACTACGCCATCTATTTCCACGTAATACGAGGGTATATAGATACGCCAATACATTGTTCCAAAAACAGCGGAGCTCGATTTCTTTTATTGAGAAACTTCCTTGTCCGACATAAAAATTTACTTTTTATATTTATAGGATGATTTAATTTTTTTATTAATTTGGGAATGAAAACTGGAATAGCTCTTGAATCAGGCTTTGAATGTTCTGAAATCAAATCAAAGCAAAAACTTTTTAGTGTCCCTGATTCCTTATAATAAATTACAAGCGGATGAATTGTCGTTTGATCATTATTGCAATGATAACTTTGTACAGCATCTTGAAGCACAAATGTATAATTCTCTAGTAATGATAGTAACGACTCCTTTTGAAATTGAGACAGCTTTCTTTTATTATAATCATAGGCTATATTCTTTTAAATTGCTTTTTTAATTTATTTGACACGGTTCAACGCGTTAACATAACTGACCCGTGGATCTTTGATATTTGCCCATTTTTATCTGATATTATATTGAAAGATATTTTCCTATCCTTTTAAGAGAAAACATAAATAATGTACGGCTTCTAACACGAATTTTCGATTGCAATTAATTTGCGACTGATTTTTCAACATAATTCAAAACTTTTCACCTCACATAAATCAAACAATTGGTCATAAATTTCAATTTATAATGATCCCGACCGATACAAAGTTGAAATCAACAGCTAAAGATCCCCTCCGAAAACATGGAACCGAAACCTCAAAACTCAAAACCACCCCACAGAAGAAGCTCCAGTTACTTCACCCAGCAACATTTGACTTTGGCGCAGCAAGGGCAATAAATTCAAATAAATCCTGTCTGCTGTGAGAATATTACCAAACAACGGGAACATTTTTTTGGCGAACATGGATAGAAAAGTTGTTCATCTTCTATTCGCGCGAATCGTGGTTCTGCCGCAGTCGAAGTTTTTGGCGTGTATTTTCCATATACAATTATACATACACGCGCGTTTATACTGAAAAGTCATCATACTTTTCACAGAATGGAGTTTGCTCGTGCAAAAAGTTTCTGGGTGTCAGCGCTGAAAAAAAAGTTCTATGAAGGACGTGCGGGTTTCTCCCGCCTACTAGGGCTTACGCAAAATTTTCCATCTGTCAGACTGTCGGTCTGTCTGTCTGTCTGACTGTGCTGTATTGTATTAAACTTTTCGCTTCGGGTGTGATAATAATTCGAATAAGAGTAGAGCTTCCTATAGGATCCGGTTCACGGGCATTAGCAGGTTTGTTGGCGTAGCCTCAATAGGATTTTGCAAATTATTTCACACCAATTCGGTGTGACTTTCTGAAGCACTTGTTCATTGTATATTCATTCTTCTGAGAAAAGCTGAAAGGCGTTGGTACCGGAACGATGGTACGGAAGAAATTTTAGCCCCCTGGCAAAACATAATCGATATGCCGACCTACCTAAGTGATGTAATGATGCAAAAGCACCCAACCCGGTTTAACCAACAAGCTGTCATGCCTGGTCTTTTGTGTTTATAATGTGGTAATATAAATGCATTTACTTTATTCAAATGAGGCTACCAGGCGATGAGAATGCATATTCCTAGTCCTGTTCTTCTGTGTGATGATAGTTTTACGATATCCGCCTAACCGACCTACCGACCGACCGACCAACCGACCAACCGACCAAGCTATTAGTGATGCAAGGATGCAAATTATGCAAAAACAACGGTTTTGTATTCCGTTGGGCGAATCATCACCGGTCTTTCTGGTAGTTGTTGGCCTAAGGGGAGTTGGTAACATAGAAAATTATTTGTTTTTATGATAAAGTTTGCGTTCCTTTCAATGTTTTCAGAACATTAAATTTGTAATACTGCTTTATTCTCTACGCTGTGTGCTGAATTCGATCATCAAAAATTATATTGTTCAGGTACTAACAATATATTAAGTAACGATTCACTTCTTCAAATCTGCAGTGAATTACTCTTCAGTGATGCTTCAGAGGCGATTCTCGATTAGTGGGGTTAATTTACTATTACAATGATAATCTGTGTGATTCATTTTGGGCTGGTTCCAGTGCAATTCGGAGGATATTCTATACCGAGATCAGGAGGCGAATTGGGCGATATTTGCTGCAGAGAACAGGCGATCAGCTTGTTTCTCATCAGGTTTCAGAGCGCTGCCAATACCAGGAATACCGGCGTGGAATTAGGGCGTACAACTGGGTCAGAGCGCAAATCCTTTGGAAGAACTACCTCGGGTACCAAATCAGCAGCAACTCCTTGCCCGGCAGGTGATCTTCAAAGAGCTGCCAAATTTCTCGGGAAATTCAAAGGACTGGTCGCTGTTCATTATCTAGTATGTCAACCTGACGGAAGCGTGCAGATATTATGATGCAGCACCTCTTCCGCACGTTATTGCCACGCTTGAGACGCTGTACGGTAGACCGGAACTGTTAATCCCCACGTTGCTGCAGAAGCTGCACAGCGTTTCATGTTCGAATTTATACGACGTGCGAGATCGACGGACGCCAGCTTCTATATCATTCACTGCTACACCCAAAGCAGATAAAGAGTGAACCCGAGTCTAAATAGGACAAGATCGAGACCAAACCGCCGCGATCAACTATTACTACGCTATCGAATTATTCCGGTAGAGCTTGGCTTGGTAACCACAGTTCGTTGCCAACTTACGCTTTCTTTATAGACGGGTCGTCGCGGACGCGCTGGTCGGCATAGCGATTGCGATACAATTGGGTGTCGAAGAAGATTCTGTTCATAGAATGAATCGAGACCGAGTCTCAGCGGATTACGTTGAAGATCTGTGGTACGCTGAACCTACTTCAGCAGCCTATATGATTGGCTGAGTCGTTCCCGTGTTTGAAAGGTTTTCCGACTATCGGCAACGACGATGCTCACGGAGAAGGTTTGCCTGGAAACCGATTGTGGCAAAGTTGCGGCTCTGGCGCACTGTGTACGGGAAACAAGGCCAATCTGTGATTCGCGCTCGTAACTTCTATTTCAGTGAGTGTCCTGAGGATCTGTCTCTGCACGATCTCGTTCTTCTCGGTAGAAATCATGGGTATTGTTTCTGGCAATTATCTGCGATTTCTGGGAAAGATGGGTGGTATTCCAACATTTGAACCAGACCACAGTTGCTCAAAACAGTGTTTTGAGGTACTTAATTCATTGGAGTCAAACCTGTTCATATTAGTGAATTCACATATTCTACAATGTTTGTTTGTGCAAAAAGCGCCATCTTTTGGCAATATTATTTTTGAAAAAAAAAAATGATCACAGTAGGCTATAGAAAATTTAACTTTTGAACCGAAAGAGATAGCGACAGTCTTGGCAGTCTTCGAAAAAGTTGTAAAGGAGTGTATTTTTATAAATTTTGCAGAAGACATGTTGTCTCTGTCACTCACAGTAATTGAGTTATGAGATGTTTTCTATCATGAACTCCTTCAATTCCTATTTTTGCTTATAACTTTTTTGTTCATGATTTTTCGCGTGTGTTCGAGGTATTTTTTATCATTACAAAACACACAATTTTTTCGAAGATACTAAATAGCTGTGAATGCTGTGTAAAGACTTATGGCTGATTTTGATTTTATTTTATCCCGTTTTCGAAGCCGTGTAACTTTGCTATCGGAAATTTTTTTAATTATACTATTAATTATTCTAATAGGACTGGGTTTCACCTACAAAACGAAGTTAAAATGGTTTGTCCATAATCACCCGTTCAGTATACTGTACCCTGTTGAAAGCTCGATGTCTGGCCGTTTTAAAGTCGCGCGTATGGCTCACTGAACGAGTAGGCGCTGGTGATCAAAGACGCTTTCGCTTGTTTATCTTAATAGCGCGCACTCTGTGCACTAGCGTGTCTGCCGGAAGGTTAACACCGATAATGAACGATTTACTAATGGGTGATGTACAATTTTAGCTCGGTTCGGTTAATAGTATAGTATATAATAATAGTATCAAGGTGTCCCAAAGACAAATGCATTCAGATGTGTCGAGGAAGGTTGATATATAAGTGTGTCTTTTGAATAGGATTATAAAATAGTATATTATTATTACAGAGACTTGTCTGCAAATCTTAGTAATTTGATATCCATTTGAATGGATTGATACCCTGAAGGAAATAAGTTAGTGTTGGTTTCTGATGAGAAAAAGTCGAAACACACATACATACACACAGACATTTTTCGATCTCGACGAACTCAGTCGATTGGCATATGACACACGGCTCTCCGGGTCGGGATTAGATTGACGAATTTTAGAGTGAATGAGAAAGGCAAAAACATTTTTAGCAAATGTTGAAAGTTATGCATTTTTTTGGTGAGCAGTTCTACGTTTCATATACATTAAATCAATTTTAACTTCGCTTCCTATTAAATAAAGACCCTTATTACAGTACATCTCTACAAAAGCGAGCTCAATTTGAAAAGAAATCTGAGGATTATGATTGATTACAGAACTCTGGAATTTTCTATTGGAATGTTTTCAGGCAGGAATTTGATATTGATGCAATTAGACAACTGTGAAATCAAGACCAATAGATCAGTTACATATCAGGACTCCATTCCGATAATTTATCAAAAGTCCTCATGATGTTTACAACAACAGGTTATCAATGTACGGATCAGATAATTATTATTGTAATATTGAATTAAATCAGTCAGCATCAATAAATTTTCAACTTCAATCCAATTTTTTTTTTTGGTGTGGTTGGGGGGGTTATATGGTGTTAAGTTATCAAGTTCCTTCCAGACAACTTGGAAGTGTTCGGTGATTATTTCTAGCGGTTGTAATAGAAAAATGAAATACAAAATTCGTTTTATCGAAATAATGTTTGGCTTATTTCAATGGATTATTACTATATTGAACAATAAATAGGCGACAAAGAATAATCAACAAACAACAAGCCATAACTTTTAAAGTATTCAAAATAAATATTTGAAGTCTTCAGTAAAGTTATTCGCAAAAGTAAAAGCTACAAATTTGCTGAAGGCATCATTTCGATATAATCAATTCCAAGAAAATTTGTGAAAATAACTCACTCATAGGGGGATTAATCAGCAAAAGCATAATACCAAAAGAAAGGGCATATTGCCTCCATTAAATTCTCCGAAGATACTATTGACCTAAAATAAACCATTTTGGCGTTAATAATTGATTACATGTTTTGGTCATATTTCTGGCAATGGGAAATGATTAAAATCTGTCGTCCGTATTTAATGTTAAATATCTCTTTTGATAGTAATCCGATTTCAGCAATCTATAGCTTGTTCGAAAGGTATTCGTATACATAAAATATATAAAGTGTTAATCTATGTTGTCAATTTCGGCAGATAATTAAAAAAACTGCAAAAAACGCCATTTTTACATTTATACTTTATAACCTGTATAGATGGCGATACATGACAGATCATTTGTTTATTTGTTAATTACATCAACAGGCATATCAAAGCCCCAATGATGTTGGCCTTAATACTAATCTAATTTCTAACAATCAAATACACAACAACAATAGTCATACAATAATTAAAAACAAATAAAAAGGTCAAGTGTTGTTAGCTAATTGATTAAATAGTCTGGAAAAACGTATACGCAGATTTTGTCGAGAAACGTTGAAATCAAATGCCGTAGCTGCCTGGTTAAAACTTCGTTGCAGACCAGTGATGGCTCCATACATACTATAGTTAGTGCGTCGGAATGGTAATCTGAACATAATGTTGTTGCGTAGTGTTCGAGGAGCGACGTTTATGTTGATTTGTTCCAGAATAGCTGGGGCATCTATACGACCTTGCAGAGTGTCAGCGATGAACAAGGCTCTTGATGCAGTATTCCTTCGAACATGTAGGGGCTCTAGTTGAATTAGCTGACACCGGTTTTCATAGCGAGGTAATCGGGAAGGATCTCTCCACGGCAATCTACGAAGCGCGAAACGTAAAAAGCGACGCTGAACGAACTCTATTCTCTCAATGCCATTATTGTAGTTTGGACTCCAAACTTCAGAGCAATATTCTAGAATTGATCGCGATAAAGAACAGTAGAGCGATTTGAGACAATAGATATCCGTAAATTTTTTGGCTATTCTGAAGATGCATCCCAGTGCTCGAGATGCTTTACCAACTGCATAGGAGACGTGCTGTTTAAACGTAAGTTGAGGATCCAGAATCACTCCCAGATCTTTAACGTGACTGACGCATTCAATGTCTGTTTCTAGTAGACGATAGTTAAAATGAATCGAATTCTTTTTCCGTGAAAACGATATTACCGAACACTTCTTCGGGCTCACGCACATGCGGTTCGTGTTACACCAATCAGCAAAGGCATCAAGCTGCTGTTGGAGAAATCTGCAATCTTCAATTGACCGAATTAGGCGGAATATCTTGAGGTCATCTGCGAAGGACAATCGTGGAGTCTTCAGAACTAGATGTACATCATTGAAGTATAGCAGAAACATCAACGGTCCCAAGTGGCTTCCTTGAGGAATTCCTGACGTAGAAATGAAGGTGGGGGCCTGACAATCTCCTATGACAACCGCAATCTCTCGGTCTGTGAGGTAGGATCGAAACAACTGCAAAACAATACCATTTATTCCAAATCTCTCCATTTTTGCGATTGCGATATCGTGATTTATCTTATCGAAAGCGGCAGATAAGTCGGTGTAAACAACGCCGGTTTGAGCACGATGTTCCATACTCTCGGTTATGTAGGATGTTAAACACAGCAGGTTAGACGCTGTTGACCGCCCGGACGTGAAGCCGTGTTGATCATGACTTAGGTACTGCTTACATTGAGCCTGAAGAGGTTCCATAATCACCAGCTCGAACAACTTCGAAACTGCACTCAATGAAGTTATTCCACGGTAATTATTGACGTCTCGCTTATTACCCTTCTTGTGGACTGGGAACATGTACGCGTATTTCCAGCAAGACGGGAAAACACCTCTAGCAATAGATGCTCGAAAAATATGAAGAAGTGGAGTAATCAAAGCTTCAATGTGCCTTTTCAGGATAACGGAGGGGAACCCGTCGGGTCCCGGATTGAAAGATGACTTAAGCCGAGAGGAAGCTCTGGTAATCATCGTTGCATCGACATCGATAGCACCCAAAGCTTGGCCTACAAGTGGAGCTCTGCTAGCGGCGAGTTCGATTTGCTCAGTAGTTAGTGCCTCATCTGTGAATACATTCGCGAATTTTTCCGAAAAAAGTGCACATATGTCTCGAGATGTGGCAGCTGTGTTCCCATTCAAAGGCATAGACGACGGCAGGCCAGATTCCGCTGCTCGTTCACATATTTCCAGAAACGTTTAGGATGCGACTTGAGATTACGCTGAATATTTTGCTGGTATCGATAGAAACAGTGTTGACTGGCTCGTTTGTACGCATGGTTGAGACTGACGTAGTAGTCTCTGAGTGATATTGTGCGATACTCCGCAGGGCAGCTCTCTTTATAGACTTCAGCCATCGCAGTGTACTCGTTTGCCATGGAGGGCCGGTTTGTTGATGGTGAACTTTCTTTGGAACGTGCCTGTCAATAGCATACACCAGAACGTTTGAAAAGGTTTGAACTGCGGTTTCGACATCTTCGGGGTCTAGAATATTTTCCCAATCGATGGTGGAAAGAAGGTCTGCGATACTGCGATGATCAGCTTTACGGAAATTGTAGGAGACAGAAAGCAGTAATATATCGAAGTCATGCACCACGGAGCTATCAATCGTGGCGATCAGTGGAGGATGATGTGCCACTGGTTTTACTAGGGGAGAGGGCGTCGTCACTATTGATGTGGCAGAAACCTGATCGCTGACAAAACAAAGATCGAGATGGCGGCTATTCTCATCGGCAATAGGATTGATTTGTACTAACGTGGCTGAGCTATAGCTGTCAAGTAGCCTCACTGCACAAGGGTGCAGAACGGAATGGTCCGAATCCGGATAAAGAAATCCATTAGGGGAAGATTGCCATGAAATGGTAGAAAGATTAAAATCTCCTAGTACCATGATCTCATCAACAGCGTTAGCATCTTCGAGGATAGTAAAAACTGAGCTGCAGTGTGCTTCAACGTATTCGGTATCACGAGCGCGGTCGGGTGGAACATACAAAGCACACAAGTACAACTTACGGTCGCCAAGCTCGATAATTGTCCAAACCTGCTCTAGTCAAACCCAAGAAGTTTTCTCGACGATTCTTGCCTTCAAGCTGGTTTTAACCGCTACTAATACGCCGCCTCCAGTGGATTTTCGACTGTTGCTAGGGCCCCTGTCACAGCGAAACACCTCGTATTCAGTACCGAACACCTGACTGGAAAGCGTGTCATCGTTCAACCATGTTTCGACGAAGACAATGATGTCAAAACTGTTATCGGAGACTGCAAGACGATATTGCTCAACGATTGAATTAATACCACCAACATTTTGGTAGTATAGCAGCAGCTTAGCCCGTCGTTGACCAATGCTGGAAATCGAAGAGCTTTGAGGCAAAGAAGAGCTCACAGATGCATTGTACTTGCCTGAGGTAGGTTTGCGGAAGACCCCTCGTCCCATCTCCACCACAGGACCGGGACGGCTGCTGGTCGCTGGCAGGAAGGGCTCGACTGTGGCGGGGGGACTAAGGGCTTCCTCACGGCTGGCGGCAAGTGTGCGTCCCGGTGACGAAGAGACGACATTACGTGGGATGTATGCAATGCAGCTGGACTAGGTGTCTCTCATAAATAGCTGCGGTTCGCAGGCAGGAAGAACGGCATCTGGTGCTGATACGGTGCAATTAAAGGAGAACTGGAATCGGGGAACATTTCAGCGCTTGAATTATTCAGAAAGGATGGGTACTTGCCGCAGGGGGAAGTTTGGAAGACCCTTTCTCCACTCCCGCACACAGGACCGAGACGACTGGTGAACGTTGGCTGCAGTAGCTGGACTGTGGCGGGGGGATCGAGGGCTTCCATAATAGAAGCTGCGGTGCATCTCGGTATCCCATTAGCGAAATTTATCCTGCTTTGGCTGGTCGAAATTAAATTCCCGAACGAATACTCCAGTCGGCCAAGTAGACGCTTTGAGTGCAATGTCCTTTAGTTCGCTCGGAAGCTCAACTCGGAAAGAAACAAAGTTGAGTTTCGTGAGATCGGTGTCCTTCTTGACCAACAAAATTGATTTGGGTGCATCGCTTATTCCAAGGCATTCTTGGGTCATGGCAACGATTTCCTCCACTGTATGGCTCGGGTCAAGACGGCTCAAATAGACTCAAAACTGCTCCCGCTCATCCGCAACTGTTCTGATTTCCCGCTGAATGGCTCTAGTACCACAGACAGCGGCTGCAGTGGCGCGAATTTTAGCATTATTCTCGTGACATCGTTTCGGAGTAGGCAGATCCACCGGATGTCGCTTGACAAACAGCCCCCTTTGAGTTACAGAGCCGTAATTGGCTGGAAAATGATTTTCAATACGGCTCGAGAGATTTGAGACGACCGTGTTCAAATTATCTACAGCCTCACATAATTTTTTTGTGTCCACAATGGGAGCAGCGGAAACGGATTGCTGCACCCACTCGTTGAAACAGCGAGCACAATCGTCACAGAGCCAGTACAGGTTGTTGATGAAACTAGACAACAGGTCTAGTGCGGATCGCTGCATACCGGATATACAGGTGCGGTGGAAAATCGATCCGCAATGGCCGCGACATGCAATTTTCTCAATCCCATTGACGGGAGAGTCGCATGACTTGCAACTATAACTCATGGCTGATTTCAACCCGCCTTTATTCGCTTACGACCTTTTGAAAACCCACCCGAGATTTCGTCTCGCTGTGCGCAAAGTTGAAGTGTGGGGAACACTTTCCACTACTCGCGTGCAGATGGCGAAGTGAGCGCGTAAGTTTTTTTGTGGGGAAATACACACAGGTTGCAGTCTCACAATTTCACCGTAGACTCACAAAGTATTCACACGACGAAATAAAGCACTTTAGCACAAGGATTTCACTGGTGATCAGTACACGAAACAAAACGGAATGACCGTCAAGCGACTGGAAACTTTTTCGTCGAAAAACGGTAAGTAAAACACAGATAAAATGGAACTTTCTTCAGAGCAAAAAAGCAAACACGATGTAAACAAACTGGTCTAAATCTAAATTACACATTCAAACATTCATATCTTGGAAACTAAACATCAGAATCAAAAACAAATTAATAGCGTTCTTACTGTTTGATAGTTGTTTCATTTAAAATTGGTTTGGATAAGATCGGTTTAGCCATTGCTGAGAAACACGAATGAGAGTTTGTCCGTTACATACACACACAGACACACACAGACATTGTCCCAAATTGTCGAGCTGAATCGATTGGTATATAAGACTCGGCCCTCCGGGCCTCGGAAAAAATATTGAAAGTTTGAGCGAATTCCATACATTTCTTTTAAAAAACATATATTCAAAAAACGACTATACAATTCTGTTATAAGGCAATTCAAAAATTACATCACACATTTAAGTGTAAAGATAGGAAGCTTGAAGCATGCTGTTACATACCGGCGAGGTGAGGGGGAGTTTTCATATTGATTATCCCTGGATTTAGTAGCGTTTGTTTATAGATTCGAGTGATTATGGCTTTGCCTGCGACAATTTGAGGATTGAAATGTTATTTCATGCCAAAATGATGCTCTTTTGGAACTAAATCTTTCGATAACTGTATAGATATAAGGGACGAAAGCATGACCAGAATGTGTATTTTCTTATGCCTGAAAAATACCTTAGAGCATTTTGAAATCCTAAAATATCACCAAGACTTTATTTTGAAAAAAAGTTGTTTTTCGAGGGTATATCATAGAAAATTCTCCAAATATCTATAAACACTAACAGATAGTCTCTTCAACAAAGTCATTTTTTATTATATTCCCTACAAGTTTGCTGAATACAGTTTTTTTTTTCATTTTCGTGAATGAGTAAACCAAAATTTACTTCTCAACTTTAGGGGGATTAATCGCCAAAGTAATACTTCTAAAAATGAAAAATATTGTATAAACAAATTTTGCTGAAAACACTCTAGCTCAAAAATCATTTTTTCGTGGTAAAAATAATTTCCATCACGATTTCGCCTACTTGGAAACACCGTGCTGTATGAATAGAAACCTGTTTTAATTCTCCTAGCGGTGCAATTGTGCTTTGACATGCGGAAGTGCATATGTGAGGGGGTTGAATAACCTTCAACCGAACCACCCCCAGCTTATTTTGGTATGCCTGGCGATATTGATGGTATAAAGATGGTGTGGCGAGAGGGAGGAAGATGTATGAGGGATGGTGGTCTGAAGTGGGTCTAACGAGGGGTGATCTGAGGGACGTTTAAAATGGAGGGAGGAGGTGTGAACAGTAGGGGAGATGGCCTGACCCCTCTCCGTACACTCCTAGCACGTCTCTGTTAAAATCCAGAAACCAGTCGAAAAAAAAATTTACCGTGATTAGATTGTCGATTTGCACCCATTTTATTAAGTTTTGCATCATTTTTTTGTCACAGTGGTTGTCAGTTTATATGGAAAACTGCTTAATAGTCGCACTCTTCAACCCGTTACTCCGGAAATGGACTTCCTATCTACACAAAATTCATTCACCTTTCATTTGAAGTTTGTGCAAGAGACATTGGATAATCGATTTTTAGGGTGATGGCATTACCTTTTTGCCTTTCTCAATAGAAAGGAATTGCAATTGCTCTGAAAACCGACTTTTTAATGGAGGCCCGGAGGGCCGAGTGACATATACCATTCGATTCAGCTCGTCGAGTTCGGCAAATGTCTGTGTATGTATGTGCGTCTGTGTGTGTACGCGAACACAATCTCACTCACTTTTCTCAGAAATGGCTGAACCGATTTTCACAAACTCACAAACCAAATGAAAGGTGCAACGTTCCCATAGCCTGCTATTGAATTTCTAATGGATCCGACTTCCGGTTCCGGAATTACAGGGTGATGAGTACGATCACGTAGAAAATGTCGATTTTAATAAATTCTGCGATTTTCCAAAATGTGACCACAATTCGATTTGTAGTACTAGGTCGCTAACAGCCATTCAAAGTCTTTCTGGTCGCATTGGCCGCCATCATTGGTTCCGGAAGCTCCGGCAGAAGTATCCAAATTCAGAATAACAATCCCATCGGTTTCTCGAAAGGTGTTTTATCCCCGTAAATGGCTATAAAATTTTATCACGAACCGACTTCCGGTTCCGAAGTTACGGGTTGTGGCGTGCGATCACATAGCAAATAGCGATTCAAACCGATACTCCGATGAAAGTAAAAAAGGTAAAATTTCGCTAAAATGTCTCTCAAACAACCAAAATTTGCAGTTCTATGTCACCGACGGCCAAACAAACTTTCTTTGACTACATTGACCACCATAGACGGTTCCGGAAGTGCCCGGGAAAAGCGGCCATCTTTCAAAACTAGCAAACTTATATCAGTTTCTCGGAAACGGTTGGGCCGATTTTCACAAACTTAGTCCCAAATGATAGCTATAATATCCCCATAGATGTCTATAAAATTTCGTACGGATCGCTTATATGGGGCCGGAAATATAGACTAAATCGTCCGGTCACATATGAAATTCCCATATAAGCCGGAACTTAATTTTTTTTTTTCAATGGGGGGACCCCATGAAATTTCAGAAATCGAATTCGTATCTTTAAAATGCATGAAACGTCGAGATTTTATGTTATCTCGAAAAATATTTTTTTTATAAAAATCGACTTTTGGGACTTTGCCGATTTCGCACCTTTTTTCAGTTCAATATTACCGTGGCTGTTTTTTTCTTTTTCAAAATTTTAGAACTCGAATAATGAATTATTTTCTTGTATATTTGTCATGTCATGTATAATAATAAAATATAATACAGGGTGTTTGGTTCATGGTTAAGAACCTCTCGAGGGATGATTGATTGTCATATTTGGAGAAAAAAATCGTTCTCCACATACCATGAAATCTCAACCGTTACTAAGTTATTGAACTTTTTGTGTTAAAAACTTAGTTGTCTTAAAATAGCTCTAACTCAAAAAATATACTTTGTATTTCAAATCTTTTAGATCCATTGGATAGGTGAGAAAATTTTCCACTGAAAAATGTCCTCAAATGTTTCAGCTAATGAGGTTAAGTAATCTTTTCGCAGTAATTTATTTAAAATTTAACAATTTTGATCGTTCACTTCGCGAAAATCTTAATAGTTAACATCAATAGTTTAATAATTCAAATTCTTAGTCTTGAAAAGTTGCATAATTTGTTCTTGGACATGATATACTTATCTTGTCTTGTTTTCATGTGTTTGGGTTATTGAACTTGGATATTTTTATCTCATATTCACTAATACTAGGTCTTATTGAAAAAGTATGGCACTTAGTGTACCTTTTCTTATTTTTATTCGAAAGCCAGGAACATTTTGCCGAGAAAAATGTATTAATACCTTTCAGTTAAGTGAATTTAGTATTCTTTTAGAAGTTAATTAGTTTAAAGTTAGTGTTATTATTAGCATTTTCGTTATTTCTTAAGATAGTAAATAATAAACTTCGCCATTTTTATCATGAAATTAATGCATCTTAGCAAGTTCTACAATTCTTCCTTTGACTCCATTCAATTATCTCTATTAGTTTCGAAGCAAAATCATTTTTACCTTCTCGTTTCATATGCAAAAACAACGATTTCGAACCCACTGCATTTGTAGTAAGGCCATGCTGTGTTAACTATTAAATTGCAGCGAAATGAAAGGCGATAGGGATAAAGTGTCAAATAACAAGTTGCAGATAATATTAAGGGGCACCAAATGAACAATAGTGACGATAAATTTAGTTAAATAATAAATAGAATATTTACAAAAATCACCAAAAAACGCAAATTTTGAGTTATTTTACTAGTAAAAAGTCATGTTGTACACTTAACTGAAAGATAATAGTGATATAAAGCACGTTTTTTAGATTAGAGTCATTTAAGAACATGCAAGTCGATTACAGGAAAAGTTTAGAAGTCAAATTACAAAGAAACGAGAAGAGATAGTAGTATTATGTTGAAGAATAAATTATGAATCGTTCTAAAACCCAACTTTTGGATAAAAGATATTGCTATAATCATAATTCATTATTTTGAGAAAATTAACAAAAACCTCATCAAGAACACTAACTTTTAACTACTTTACAACTAAAAGGTAATTAAAACTAAGTAGAAGTTTAACTACACTACTGCTTTAACCTCCGAAATCAATAAATACAAATTAAAAAAATCAATCTACTTATTGTTAAAAATCGGGTGTTTTGTTGTTACAATGGTGGCTTTGATGCTTAACTTTGACAATTTTTTTAACTTTTTATGGTGTCTCAGATGATTTCACAGTCAAAATCTTCCGTCGAGAGGAATTTTGGGCGATCGTCTTTAGAACTGTCATTTTGTATTTTTCCTAGATCAAAACTCTATCAAAATATACGCAAGAAACAACAACGTGTGAGGTTGTCCAAAAAATCGTGGGTTCTGGGTTGAGTGGTCGCTTAATGAGTAGTTACCTCTAGCTTTGAAGTGTCCGTATAAATACACCTAGTTGAATAGACCGATATTTTGAATACAACTCTCTTTAAATCCCATTTATAATTAGTAATGCGAGAATAACGAAAAATAAAAGTCTACGTCGACTTTTTCAAAGACCCTCACACCCCCATTGTAGACAAATGTAGACTTTTGCTAGACCCCCCCCCCCCCCGTCCCTCCTATGAGTCTACGTGGTTTATGAACGGCCTCTCACGAACTTATGAGCCGACAACCCATAATTTTACTCATTTGTTTCCAAAATAGGCCTGACAAACTTTGGATTTCTAATATATGACCGATCCTAATGCGTTGTCGGTATAAATCGACCACAAATTTTGAGCTTGTGCATATCTTTTGCAGTAGAATTCTTACGTAACTCATTTATTGAACACGGCGTCGGCAGCTTTCACCCAAAGCTGCTGGATGGATCCCCATCGCAGTACATTTTTTCATTTTTTATTCACGACTTTCTTCCTTCAACTACTTGCTCTTCCTTGAGTACTATTGGCTATTGAAAAATATTTCACACCTTTCAGTACCTTGCTAATTAAATGTTACAATATACAAAACAGGTTTTTGCTACAATATGTTTCTCCTTGTGCCACTTTGTTGTTTTCTACCGCTTGCAAACATTTAGTCCTGAACTTTGCATTTTCTAGCGACATTAGCAAGGCTCAACAATAAAATAAAAATAGCCTTTCATATGTCTGGGTAGACAATTTTAGAATTTTTAGTTTCTATAATTTGTGTTTTGAAATTTATTCCATTGAGAACTTTTAATAATTTCGTTCAGTTTTGAGTGACTATCCCAAGTCATTAAAACTAATTCGAATATGCATTAAATTTTGAAAGCCCCTGTAGAAACGAAACCCTGTCTACAGGCTTAATATCGGCAACGGATTTTTAGTGAGCAGAAGCAGGATTGTTCTACGATCCTCTTTCAAGAACGTTATAATTTGTCAATCTGTTCCCAAAATTTAATTTTCAACATATCACCTCGACAGATACATTATTTATTGATCTGCGACCGTTTTTGTACTCTGTGAATTAAGAAAATTTCATCCATTACTCTATAGTCTTCCTTCTACACATCGATTGAAAAAACATTCACTCACCCCTGCAAGCAAAGGGGCAAAGATTAATGACATACCTTCTGTTTCCCGGTCAATGTCATGGTCACCAGAAAAACAATACTTTTCCGTCCTTGTCACAGCCGAGAACCGAAGCGCAAGCGTTAAAACATCAATCAAAGTTAACCATGCCGAGAACGCCAACGACAACAATGGTCTTCCTTTTCGTCGAAAAAAAATGACGAATCTCCAGGACCAGGTGGCATTTAAATCGATGCCTCGCGTGTCTGAGCGTAATTCCGCGATACCTTGACGGTGAACAGCGTACGGCACCGGAGAAGATGGTGAATTCGTCGCAGAACACGTCATAAATTAATCGAACGAAGAAAGGAAAACCCCCGTGTCGCGGAAGCCCTGCCTTTTGCCAGTTGATTGCGTTGGGGGACACCCTCGAAACAAGTCAGTCGCAGTTTTGTTTATGCAAATGAGCGCTAACTATTACAGTGCTGTCGATAAATTGCCGGCAATTTCCTTCCTGATTCTTCAACTGAACACCATTTCCATTGAATTTATCAATAAACGTTGCTGTCCCGGAAAGCAGCAGCGACGCGGAAGAAGTTGTTTTGCATGCGAGTTTTGATCGGTTGAACGGGGGACCTGTATATTCTCAATGGGCATAATTTATCATTCATTCGGAAAAACACCACCGAACGCCCATCATTGAAAGCCACAGGCTAGAAGGCACGTTTCAACACTGACCCGACCGACCTTTTTGTTTCCATCTATTATTTGTGGGAATTGGTACCGAGATCATTGTTAATTCATTTGCGCTTTGACCTAGTGGAGGGTTGAGGGGAGGAGGGGAGGTGAAAATGTTGTGGTTTTGTTACATTCGGTTCCGTATGGTCACTCATCATTTATCATTTGGCTTTTCCAACACAGGTCAAATGTTGTGTGAGGGGTCCTATTCACTCACATTTCAAAACCCACCCACGCCGATGGAAGATGAGTGGTGGAAAGTAGGGGGGTAGTTCGTCCTGACACATTAGCTTCATTAGCAAATAGTGTTGAATATTGATTTGACGATAAGGATAGCGGTCTCATTATATATTGGGTCACCGGTGGTTATTTGCGATTTGTGGTTGTCAAACATACTGAGTAGAAAAATGCCAAGTCAGCTAGACAGATGTTGTGTTTTGAAATTAGCGTTAATTGGGCCGATTTCTTCTTTTTGACACTGGCGCAAGGTTCTTTGTAATTAACTGAGCTCTGTACATAGCATTGCTTCTAGCAATCGTAAGTATGTTGATAGTTTTACGTGACGTGCCTTGTGGATGTTAAAAAAACAATTGTTAAATTAATCCAACTTTTCATATGTCATATGTCAGTGTAGGCCAAAATAAAAAAGTTATAAGTAAATAAAAAAACCGATTTAATCCACCTAGCAGTGAGATGAGACATGTCTTACACATTTCACTATTGGATTAGTTTGCAGAACTCACGAGAAGTAGGCACCCAACTAGAGGTGGGATGAAAACAGTTTCTAGTCTTGCACGAATAAAATCTCGAATAAACTGAATAAATTATAGAAATCAACAAAACGACCGAAATAAAAAAGTAAAGCAAAAGATGAAATAATAGGTTTTTAAATTCATTAAATGAGTAGAAAAATTAATGTAAATCAAAATTATAAAACACACGAATCAAATTAAATTGGGTTATTAAATAAAAATTAAGATTATATTTAGAAATAGTTGTATGATTAATAGAATAAATTGACTCATACTAACAAATTGAAAGAAATAAAACAAATGACTGAACATGAAATTCATAAAATTAAAAATTTGAATCAAATGAATCAAAAAAATCAAATGAATCAAATGAATCACATGAATTAAATGAATCACATGAATCATATGAATTAAATGAATCAAATTGATATAATTCATCCAGTGAAAACAATGAATCAAATTAATGAAATGGATCAAATGAATAAAAAGAATGGATGAACAAAATGAATAAAGTAAAACATAAATGAAATCCATAAATAAAAAAAAACGAATCAAATAAACAAAATGAGCTGAAGTGAAAAAATGAATAAAAAGAAGAAAATGATCAGAATAAAATGCATTGATTTAAATAAAAAATTAAACAATTGTGAAAGGTTATAAATTAATATAAAGAAATAAATTGAATCAAATAAATTATTTGGATGAAATGATTAAAACTGAAAAAGTAGTCAGAATATTAAAATGAAGAAACTGAACAAAATGAATAAACTGGAAAAAAAAATGAATGAAATGCATACAATGAAAACAGTGAATAAAATAAGTTAAATTAATGATATGAGTAAAATGCACAACAAGAATAAACTGATCAGAGTGAATCCAAAGAATGAAACTCACAATCGTCTGAACTCTCGATCGAAGCAGATCGTTTTCTTGTGCTGTGCATAGAGTGGATCAATATAAATATATACATTGTGAAGGCCAGTCATTGTTTGCGGCAGGCTTTGTTCGCCGGTGCCTAGGTTGGTGAAGTGAATAGTTCAATAACCGGACAAGCCGCTATATAAGCTAAGTATCTTTTTTTTCTCATTTCCCTTTCCCCCGATCTGTCGCTACTTCTTAGATCCCTTTCCCCTGAATATAAGTTTCATCTCTCGTTTACACCACGTGCTATCCTCGTGCCTAAATGGCCGAGGGCGAAGTACCATTGGATGGGAATGATATTCCCATGGATATACCGGATAAACCCGAAATTACTCCCTCCCCTGATTCCCCCAGTCCTCCTCGTATTAAAACATACCCACCCAGTTCAACTGGGCCCTGGGTGGTCTATTTCCGGCCCATTACGAAATCGCTTAATATTTTAGAGATCTCACTGGAGCTGACTGCTAACTACCCGGCCGTAGCTCAGATAACACGTGTTAGAGCTAATAAGATACGCATATTAGTGAATGACCTCGACCAGGCAAACCAGATTGCTCGCAGCGAGCGCTTTACAAAGCAATTTAAGGTGTATATACCTTGTTTGGCAGTGGAGATCGACGGGGTCGTTGCCGAACCGGGTTTGAAGTGCGAAGACGTGTTGAAGTATGGAGTTGGTTGCTTTAAGGACCCCTCACTTGAACATGTGAAGATTCTGGAATGCAAGCAATTGTATTCAGCAAAAACTGAGAATAATAAGACAACTTATTCATTGTCAGACTCGATTCGGGTGACTTTCTCCGGGTCTTCCCTCCCCAACTATGTCCTCCTGGATAAGGTTCGTCTACCGGTTCGCCTGTTTGTACCGCGGGTAATGAACTGCAGCAATTGCAAGCAGCTGGGCCACACAGCCACCTATTGTGGCAATAAGAAAAGGTGCGGCAAATGCGAGGGAGAACATGAGGATGACGCTTGCAGTGGAGAAACTGAGAAGTGTATTTACTGCGGGGGCCTTCCGCATGATCTTAAATCATGCCCCGCGTACAAACAGCGCGGGGATAAAATTAAGCGCTCCCTTAAGGAACGCTCGAAGCGCTCTTATGCAGAAATTCTCAAGAATGCTTCGCCATCTGTCCCTTCCGAAAATTCCTTTGCTCTTTTGGCTGGCGTTGAGCAAGAATCTGACGACCCACAAGAGGGAACATCTTTGGTTAACCCAGGGGAGTCCAGGAAGAGGAAAAATCAAGCTTCCCCTAGATTGCCTCGTAAGGGTGCCAAGGTGTCGTCCACTCAGAGTGCGCCAACTACAATCAATAAATCCAACGGAAGTGATGCACTGAAGCCGAAGCAACTTGCTCCAGGACTTGGAAATATTAATTCTAACAAGGAGTATCCACCACTTCCAGGGACACCAAAAACCCCAAGTGTTCCCTTTTTTCAAACAAATACTCAGTCCAGTAGCGGACTAATGAAATTTTCTGACATAGTGGACTTAATTTTCACAGCTTTCAATGTTACTGATCCTCTTAAAAGCATTCTGATACGTTTTCTCCCTATAGTGCAAACATTTTTGAAGCAGTTGACTACTAAATGGCCCCTCCTTGCAGCGATCGTATCCTTCGATGGCTAAGTCATCGAACGAGGTCACCGATTCGATCACTGTTCTACAGTGGAACAGCAGAAGTATCCTCCCGAAAATCGATTCCTTTAAATTTTTACTAAATAGTTTAAAATGTGATGCTTTCGCATTATGTGAAACTTGGTTAACTTCCGATATAAATCTCAACATCCACGACTTTAATATAATCCGTCTGGATCGAGAAAACCCTTATGGAGGAGTACTTTTGGGGATCAAAAAGTGCTATTCTTTCAACCGAATTAACCTCCCTTCGACACCAGGCATTGAAATTGTCGCTTGTCAAGTTCTAATCAAAGGTAAAGACCTTTGCATTGCTTCCATCTACATTCCTCCTAGAGCCTCGGTAGGGCACCGAACGCTTTGTAATATCACGGAATCCTTACCGGCACCGCGGCTAGTTCTGGGAGACTTTAACTCGCACGGTACGGTATGGGGTTGTCTTCATGATGATAATAGATCAACATTAATCCAAGATCTTTGCGATAATTTCAACATGACCATCTTAAACACGGGAGAAATGACGCGGATTCCTACACCACCAGCACGCGCAAGTGCGTTGGATTTGTCGCTATGCTCGACATCGCTACAGTTAGATTGCATGTGGAAGGTGATCCCTGATCCCCACGGTAGCGATCATTTGCCTATCGTGATTTCAATTGCTAACGGTTCAAGACCATCGGAAACAATCAATGTCTCGTATGACCTCACACGGAACATTGATTGGAAGAGTTACGCGACCGCGATATCCGTTAAAATCGAATCCACTCAAGAACTTCCTCCGGAGGAAGAGTACAGGTTTTTGGCTGGCTTGATTCTCGACAGTGCGAATCAAGCTCAGACTAAACCAGTACCCAGCGCGAATACCCATGGACGGTCTCCCACCCTGTGGTGGGATAAAGAGTGCTCAGAGCTGTACGCGGAAAAGTCCACTGCATATAAGGCCTTCCGGGAAGACGGGTTACCCGCTAGCTATCAACAGTACGCGTCGTTAGAAAGGCGAATGAAGAGTCTAATGAAAGCCAAAAAACGCAGTTATTGGCGCCGGTTCGTCGACGGGTTAACGAGAGAAACAGCGATGAGCACTCTTTGGGGTACGGCTCGACGTATGCGTAACCGTAATAGTACCAACGAGAACGTGGAATATTCAAACCGTTGGATATTCGCTTTCGCCAAGAAGATCTGTCCGGACTCTGTCCCGGTACAGAAAACGTGCCGCGCCGCGTCTCCTCCCGATACCGCGAACGAAACACCGTTTTCGATGGTGGAGTTCTCACTTGCTCTCTTATCGTGCAACAATAACGCCCCAGGGTTAGACAGAATTAAATTCAACTTGCTGAAGAATCTGCCTGACACTGCAAAAAGGCGCTTGTTGAATTTATTTAACAAGTTTCTTGAGGGTAACATTGTCCCTTATGAATGGAGGCAAGTGAAGGTCATCGCCATCCAAAAACCAGGAAAACCAGCCTCCGACCACAACTCGTATCGGCCGATTGCAATGCTGTCCTGTATTCGGAAGTTATTCGAGAAAATGATCTTGTTTCGCCTCGACAATTGGGTTGAAGCAAATGGCTTACTGTCAGATACACAATTTGGCTTCCGCAAAGGCAAAGGGACGAACGATTGCCTTGCGTTACTTTCTACAGAAATCCAAATGGCCTATGCTAACAAAGAGCAGATGGCATCAGTCTTCTTGGATATTAAGGGAGCTTTTGACTCAGTTTCTATCAACATTCTGTCAGAGAAGCTGCACCAGCATGGTCTTTCACCAATTTTAAATAACTTTTTGCTAAACCTGTTGTCTGAAAAGCACATGCACTTTTCGCATGGCGATTTAACAACATTGCGATTTAGCTACATGGGTCTTCCCCAGGGCTCATGTCTAAGTCCCCTGCTCTACAATTTCTACGTGAATGACATTGACGATTGTCTTGCCAATTCATGCACGCTAAGGCAACTTGCAGACGACGGCGTGGTCTCTGTCACAGGGCCCAAAGCTGCCGACTTGCAAGGACCATTACAAAATACCTTGGACAATTTGTCTGCTTGGGCTCTTCAGCTGGGTATTGAGTTCTCCACGGAGAAAACTGAGTTGGTTGTTTTTTCTAGGAAGCGTGAGCCGGCGCAACTCCAGCTTCTATTAATGGGTGTAACGATCAATCAGGTTTTCACATTTAAATATCTCGGGGTCTGGTTCGACTCTAAAGGTACCTGGGGATGTCACATTAGGTATCTGAAACAGAAATGCCAACAAAGGATCAATTTTCTCCGAACAATAACTGGAACATGGTGGGGTGCCCACCCAGGAGACCTGATCAGGTTATACCAAACAACGATATTGTCGGTGATGGAGTACGGGTGTTTCTGTTTCCGCTCCGCTGCGAACATACACTTCATCAAACTGGAGAGAATCCAGTATCGTTGCTTGCGCATTGCCTTGGGTTGCATGCACTCGACCCATACGATGAGTCTCGAAGTGCTGGCGGGCGTTCTTCCGCTAAAAAATCGAATTTGGGAACTCTCATATCGATTGCTCATCCGATGCGACATTCTGAACCCGTTGGTGATTGAAAACTTCGAGAGGCTCGTCGAGCTTAATTCTCAAACCCGATTTATGGCCTTGTACTTCGACTACATGGCACAGAGCATTAACCCTTCTTCATATACTCCCAACCGTGTTCGTTTCCTAGATACTTCTGATTCTACTGTGTTCTTCGACACATCCATGAAGGAAGAGATTCGTGGAATCCCGGACCATATACGCCCGCAAGTGATCCCCAATATATTTTATAATAAATTCCGAGAAGTCGACTGTGACAAAATGTTCTACACTGACGGATCAAATCTCGATGGGTCCACTGGCTTCGGTATATTCAACAATACTATCACCGCTTCATTCAAGCTCAATGATCCCGCTTCAGTTTACGTCGCAGAGTTAGCTGCAATTCAGTACACCCTTGGGATCATCGACACTCTGCCCACAGATCACTACTTCATCATTTCGGACAGCCTCAGCTCCATCGAGGCTCTTCGTGCGATGAAGCCCAAAAAGCAATTCCCATATTTCCTGGGGAAGATACGGGAGTCCTTGTGTACGTTATCTGAAAAATCTTATCAAATTACCTTTGTTTGGGTCCCCTCTCATTGCTCTATTCCGGGCAATGAAAAGGCCGACTCATTAGCAAAGGTGGGCGCATTAAATGGTGACATATACGAAAGACCAATCTGCTTCAACGAATTTTTTAGTATTTGTCGTCAGAGGACACTCAACAGCTGGCAAACCTCGTGGAGCAATGGTGAACTTGGACGATGGCTACATTCCATTATCCCAAAGGTATCAACGAAGCCTTGGTTCAGGGGGATGGATGTGGGTCGGGATTTTATTCGTGTAATGTCCCGACTTATGTCCAACCACTACACCTTGGAAGCGCATTTGCGGCGTATTGGGCTTGCGGAGAGTAGTCTGTGCGCTTGTGACGAGGGCTATCACGACATCGAGCACGTTGTCTGGGTATGCGCCGGGTATTTGGACGCCAGGTCTCAGTTAAAGGATTCCCTTCGGGCCCGAGGTAGACCACCCAATGTCCCAGTCCGAGATATGCTGGCAAATCGTGATTTTCCCTATATGTCCCTTATTTATACTTTCATAAAAACGATAAATATCCCAATTTAGCCCCTCTCTTTTTATTTCTCGTTTTAGAAGTTTTCTCCTGCCTTTTGGGACCGATCAGCTCCAGACTGCAACTATGTAACCGCCGTCGCACTTACCACTACGGAAACTGAAGCGAGAGCGACTCGAGGTCCGATGACTTTTGAAGGATTCTCCGCGGGTCCGAAGAATACCATCCGCCAATCCGACCTACTAGACTGAGGCGCTAATTTGTCTCGCTGATCTCCCGTTTGCCCGAAAGTTGCAAGTTTTGCTCTTCTCTCCCGGTCACCATCTACGCTTTCTCTCCCCTGTCCTTGATACAACTGCTTCTACAGCCCCCTCTGAATATCTTGACCAAGCATAAGTCTCCGCTAAAAAAGTTCAAATTTGTATTCTGTATTCCTAGTTTTAAGATAGTTGTAATTTTACCTCTTTGTTAAAACTATTGTCCCCCATCTTGTAAATAGAATTGTATCCCTAGTTTTAAAACACCGGTGAATTTTTACATAAACATTTGTTCCCCCTTTTGTGTACCAAACTATATTGTTAGTTTTAAGATAACTGTAAATATTTCCTAAAAAACTATTACTATTGAATTCCTTGTTTTAAAATTTTTCATAAAAAAAAAATCTTTTGCTCCCTCTCTTGTATATAGAATCTTATTTCTAGTCTTAAGGTAGCTGTAAAATTTTTCTTTTTAAAAAAAAAATATTTCGCCATTGTAACCTCCTAGTTTTAAAGTATCCAAAATGTAAAAACAAAAGAATTTGGCACCGCCAAGCTAACGCATTTGTGCCTATCAAATAAACGAAATGAATAAAAAAAAAGAATAAAACGAATAAAATAAGTAAAATGAACGCAGATGAACAAAACGAATAAAAAGATGCGGAATGGAATAATTAATTAAAATGAAATGGTCATATATTTGAAGCTAAAAACATTTTTGAATTAAGAAAATGAATAAACCAATCCGGTACGAATTTGAGAACCATTGCATCAAAAAGTTTTGAAATGTTTTTGAAAATCCCATCTTCTGAGAAAAGGCTTATAAATATGCAATATTTCTAGGGCTTCCATATTTTTTTGGTTTTATTCTTTTTGTTTTCATGCTTCTTTACTTGACGGCGTCGTTGTAAGATTATTTGGTGTTTCTACTTTATTGTTGAACCTTAGTTAGTTATTAGGAACCTGGAACGTTCAATTTGCTTTGGAATTCGAAGTTTACTTTTTGGTCACATATTCCCGTAAAAAAGATAGAATAGAATTTACTGGTCCAGTATTTTAACGCGCAATTGAATATAGTTAAGTGAGACAAGTTAAGAACGACAGGGAGAATGCGATTCGTGAATTTAGATATTTCAAAGTTTTTATTTGCATTGAAGTAAATAGTGTGAAATGTCTAGGCTATGTCGATAGCATAAAAGCCGTGCATTCAGTTGATTGCAATGTAGTCTCTTTCCATTCATCCTTTTAGCTTTCATATTGTTTCGTTCGGAATTCTCGTGCAGGAAATATGGATAAAAAAGTCCTACACAGACCAATACTGTGAAAAAGAAATGGTTCAAACTACTCAGTATATCCAGATATGGACGACGATAAGTTAGAAGACACCTTGTAGTTGCATCCCCCATCGAGAGTGGGTACTTTGGGAGACTTCTTTTCCTGGATCTAATTTGTGGATATTTTTGGTCTTTGATCCGTTATTTTTCATGAAAGTTCATACCAATACAACGAATGTGCAGCTGATACAACTCATGGTTCATTCACCAGCGCCACGTTCCATCTGCACGCCAGCATAGATGGTACGCAACACCTTTCGTTCGGAAACTCCAAGGGCGCGTTGGTCCTCCACGAGCATAGTCCAGGTCTCGTGGCCATAGAGGACCACCGATCTAATCAGCGTCTTGAAGATAATCAACTTCGAGCGGCGGCGAATTTTGTTCGACCGGAGTGTCCTCTGGAGTCCAAAGTAGGCACGATTTCCCGCTAAGATCCGTCTCTAAATTTCTCTGCTGTTATCATTGTCGTCGGTTACCAGTGAGCCCAATTACATGAATTCGTCGACCATCTCGATTTCGTCACCATCAATCCGAACTCGGGTGGGAGGTTCACATTGTCGTCTCTAGAACCTCTTGGCGGTTAAAACCCCTCCCCCAAGCCAAAATTAATTGGATTGAAAAAAAAATGATGCTGACGAATTTAATTTAATATTCCACAAAATATTTATGGAAAAATATTCTCTGATCACTACATTGAGAACTGTGTTTAAAGCGTCATGAGAACTTTTGGAAAATTGTGGGAAGGGGATCTTGTAACTTATCTCTTAGCCAAAATCCCATAGTTGTCAAATTACTTCAATGTAAAATAAAATAGCTGTCTGAATTATTATGAGCACATTTTTGGAAAGTTGCTTCAAAATATGGATTAGAGACAATTTTTCGAATGGGAATCTAAATTTGAATAGTTTGATTGCATATAAAACATAAGCTTGTTTACCGAAAACTTACATACATTTCAACATTTGCTAAAAATGTATTTTTTTAGATTGTGTAGAGTTTAGACAACAATTCAATATGGTTAACAACAAGAATAACATTTCAGAAACTAGTTGAAAGCTGATGTAATTTTGTCTCTAGCAGGTCAGGATCGGTTTTATGAGCATTGGATTTTTGTTGTATTATCAACTATATGAATAGCCTCTTAGCAGGATGCAATGAATGGCGTACTAAAATTTTGTGTGCTACGTACTAGTACTGCAAGTTGTGAGGTTGACTAATGACTAATTTTTAACGGTCACGATCACATTCATTCGAAACTGCCAAATTTCGATGTTAAGTAACATTGAAGAATTTCACAACGTAAAACTGTTCATCTGCTGATAGAATAATTTTGACGGTTAATCCTCCTAGAAATAATTATAGACAAGAATTACTCTTCAACCAAATTTGGGTCGAGACTTAATGTCTCCAGCAAAGTTTTCGAAAGTGCTATTTCAAACAACTTTGTCAAAGACATAAACATCCCACATATTCAGAGTATCGAAATATAGTAGTAGAAAACCTTTACAACAAGCTATTCTGAAATTACTGTATTTGATAAATCTCTTCTGCGGTAATTAAATAATAAATTCACATTGCGTTCAAGGTGCCTTTGAAGCTTACAAAAAATAAGGGAACTGGATTTAAAACAAATAATTCCCAGATATTAAAAGGACTCAAAAACACAAAGAGTGATTCCATTTTCAGGAGCTAGCATCAATTCGGCGCTAGCTTAGTCCGCCCACCAAGTTAGTGTCGGATTGTGATGAGATGAAGTCGAAACGCAAGTTTCAGTTTCATCCATCCATAATTTAGTTATAGGTTTTATGTTCTCAACTCGCAATGATTGTTTCAAACAATTTTATCCGTAGCGCATAAAAAAATAGTTTTCACCTGAATTTTTCTTCACTAAGAAGAAATATAGCAGGCCCAGTCCATTTAAATCCCTATATGTTGAATTCATGTAGCCTTCATATTTTCAACAAAATTGTTTGAAATGACATTATCAAAAACTTTGCTGAAGGCACCATGTCTCTTAATATTTTTGAAAAATTAATTCACCATAATTACCTCTATGATAGTTAATCACTAAAATTTCTATATCAAAGCAGGCGCTGTTTTATGTTGATAACTTCCCGAAGTTGTCAAGCCTTCAAAGTCAAGGATTATTATATTAGGTGATCTTGAACGTTGAAAATTTTTTAGATCGTTTATCCCACTTTCAAAGATCGCAATTTTTGACTTCATTGACATATTATACAAGAAAATAATCTATAGAGGTTTGAAAACTGTTCCATGTTGATCCTTCTTGTTTGTAGACTGGAATGACATCTGTTAGACTACTTATGTTTTTGAGTTTTCAATAATTTATCAAACTCATATTAAATTTTAGCATATTTTCAAAAAATTTGCGATTTTCATCCAAGGATGAATAAAATCATTCCGTCTAGTAGTCATTCAGTATATTTGATCGTCCGACTCATTATTTGATTTTATCACCGGTCGCTATTGATAGGCCTGCTTAGCGATATCAACGAAAAAAAATCATCATAATTTATTCGGTAAAGTTCGGAAACGAAATTTGTCGTCGGGAGAAGTGATTTTGTTTAAATAATGATTTAGTTGTTCGCACTCTGAAGTCGTCCCATTATCGTAATGTTTGAAATTTGTATTACAGCTGCTGGCATGCCTAGTGTAGTAGTGAAACAAATAAATGCCGGTCATCCAACCATGTCATACTAGTTCTCACTTTCACTCGGCAGATGTTATTCTGCTGGCGCTTGGACTTATAAGCACAATTGGTAGTCGACCTTGATGTTGGGTTCCAGGGTCTTTGAAGATAGCAGTTATGGTAATTCCGAAAAATGTCACTGGCTACATGGTTTTGAATTATTTTTATATTTATTCTTTAGATAAAAGTGTGGCTAAATCTACCAAAATTTAAGACAAACTGATGGATTGATTGGAGTTCAAGTCGTCGACATCGCTGAGTTCCGTTATTTTCAAAACTATTGCTATTAACTACCCTGCGTTGAAGAATAAATGTCTACTAATAAAAAAATTATTCAAATTTTATTTATTATTTTAAAACAACATATTTGAGGTAATAAAACGTTAGTTGGATCAGTTAGCTTCTTGATCGGTGTCGTTCATCTTGGCAGCTTTCTCCAAAAGATCTGGATTTAGTTTGATCAGTAGTAAATTCTCGACAGATCGTTCGGACAAGTTCATTCGAAGACAGAAAGAACGATTTTAAGTGCACTAAATGCACGCTCGACTGATACCTGTGTTGATGGAGCTGCTAATACGACCATTGCTATCCGATATAGCATCGGAGATACAAACTTTTGAATCTCCCAGTACTTTAAAATACCAAAAGGATTATTGTAATTTTTTTGGCTGGAGGAAGGTTCTGGCTCCTGCCGTTGTACTGTTGTAAGAACTGAAGAAATAGACACCTTCTCACACATTTCAAGCTCTTTTAGTTGAAGAATGAGTGATTCTTCGAAATGCGACGTAGCAGTATGAGAAGTGTCTTCTTCAAAAAAGGTTGTTAGGAATTGTTCTACATCGTCGTCGTTGTTCGTATCAGCGGACATAGATACATTTTCCACGGACTCAATGCCTTCTAACTCGTCCAAACGGTTGGATACTCTTAGCAGAAAGTCCTAGAATATCAAAGAATATTTGAAGTTTTGTATATAATTTAAATTCATTACGCATGTCATCCAAAAAGTGTGAAGATAAATACACTAACCTGTGCTTTTTCTTTATCTTCAGCCGACAATCTCTTAGACCCAAGAAAATTGAATCTGGGATCGAGGTATAGGCAAGATATTAACTGCGTACTTCCTATCAATTTTTTCACGCGTTTTTAAAGTGCTGCAGCTAGTCGTGTAGCGAGGACATTCGATCTCACCAACGATACTTTTGCCTGGCACAGTAGCCAACAAGCATAAAAATCGGTCAGCGGTACATGTTCTTTTTGAAGTTTCAGTGTTAAGAAATAAACTGGCTCAAATGCTTCACAGAACCTCTCAATGAACTTCCAGTCCTTAGAAAAATCTGAAATAAGTTGATATATAGACCATGCAACATGCGGTTTGAAAGTGTGAGGATTGAAGTTAAGGGAATTTATGTATGTACGTACATAATAATATTAAAAACATGTATAGAATATCTATCTCCGAAAAACTTTTCTTCATCTGAATATAGAAAGTCTTCTGAGATGCTAAAGCTTTCATCATGAGGAACGTTCCATTCCATCGTGTCCTGTTTCCAATAGGTGGAAGGTGAGCATTGGCAGTCCTCAAATGCTTGTGAAATTTTTGCTGTCGCAATTTGATGACGGTTTTTTTAATTTTATTAATTCTTCTCTCGTATGGTCCCAATACATCCCATACTGCCAACTGAGCTGTGTGAGCAGCGCATCGGGTACTTCCGATAATTTCCTCAACTTTTTCACCAAACAAATCTTCCTTTTCCGGTGCAGTTGGTTTCTCTTCATCACCTTCACGACCATCAGTGAAATCATCTGAGTCTTCATTTATATCATCCTCGTCGCTTCGAACATCACTCTCATCATCGGTAACATCAGTACCTTCATCACCATCGGTAGTATCGCTTGGTATGTACTTAATCAAAATCGTTCTCGCTCTAAAGGAATCTTCTACGTGCTCGTCTTCTATCATTTTTCTCATAAGACTAACCGTTGCACACATGTTTGCGCCATTATCGTGAGTCACAGAGTAAATCTGATTTAGCTTGATGCCATAACGTTCCATTTGTTCATCTATGGCCGCTTTTAGGTTTTCCTTCGTTTGACGCTCATGCATCTCTTTCATGGCTGTGAAAAGGATCATAGATCGAATAACACAGCTTGTTTAATCAAATTTATCGACTTACCAAGGTTGCGAATCACTATCCTTCCTTCCATGTAATACTGAACATTTATCCCGAACACATGTCTATTTCCACGAGTAGCACTATCAACCTTAATGTTCACCATACGACCTGCCAATTCCAACTTCATACAGTGTCGCATTACTGAGGAAGTATCGGTAACCATCGAAGAAAGGGTATTGCGGTTCGCTGTTACACCCACTGCTTTCCAAAGTGGTCCTACCAACTTCCGAAATCCTCGGCTCTCGAGAAATGAAAGTGGGTAGCCTTCCGCCAGCAAAAGCAGAGTGCCACACAAAATCGTTCGATCCGTATTTACTACCAGCTTCTTTTGCTTCTTAGAGTGAGACTCTACGACATCGGTTGTAGGAATACCCAACCTTGTAAGAACTTCGGGATGTTTAGCAGCAAGGTGTCTCTTGAAATTACCCGGAAAATAAGTACTTTGATTGTACTGGCAAGCGGAATTGGCTTTGCAGTAGTACTTTCCCTCCACTTGACCTACGACTTGCAGTAAAACGTCCTTTTGCTTCCGTTTCATGCTGGAAAATATACCTTGGAATGTCTACAAGCGCATTTTGCGTACTTTAAACGGATGTAACCTACCTTTAAACGGCTTCGAAATGTAGTAGGTAAACCCAAACACCTTTTGACTTCTGTGTAGTTTGAACAGCAATCAGTATCAAAGGGATTGAAAATAAACAAGTTTTCTAGGCAACGAAACGGATCCTAATAATCGATTTTCTATCACTTTCTATACTTTGGAAAAAATCAAAGCGGAAAAAATATCGGTAGAGAGAGCCGACTGATTTTCATTTGATCGATTTTTTTCATCCTTGTTTTCATCAAAATCCCCTCCAAACCAAATTTCTGGCTACGCCACTGGATAGAAGAGAGACAGAGAGAGAAAGAGAGAGAGAGGAGAGAGGTGGGGGGGCGTGTGAGGAATTGAAAATGATGATTAATGCAGTGACATTATTTTTATAGGTATATTATTATGATATATTGATTTCTTACATTCTTATCATAAATAATGTAAGTAGTAATTTTTGCGCCATAACCAGTATAACCTAAATCTTGCCAAAGAGCTAAATTTTCGCTAGATTTTTGGGCTTCAAACATACAGTTGCTTTCGGTAACGCTACGAGTATAATTATATGAGAAATCTTTTATGTCACTACTAGGTGAACTACTTTTTTTTTCCATACGTTTATTTGACACGGCATTTGCAAAAGCTTTTTACGCCAGTTTCTTTTTTTACATAGCACGTTACAGAAATCCTTAAGACTAATTTTAACTATACTAGTACTTTGTCTAAAACTAACACGGAAATCACTTTATTGTTTGCTTTTTTCCTTACATTGTTGTATTTCATACTGATCTAGTATTTTCGGGTGTATTTATTTACTTTTTTTCTGTTATTGTCTAAATTTAAAAACTAAATATTCTAGGACACTTTAATTGGTGAATGATTAGCCTTGGATGAGAGTATGAGGAGACGAATTTAATTAAATTTTGACAGACGCTGTTTTTAGAAAATGATAGATAAGTTCCATGTATAGAGGATCGCGATACGCCAGGATGTCTCTAACAGGAACATGGATTGGTCTTCCTCGGACTTGTAAAGAATCTACTAATTGTGATCTGGCTTCACGATATTCAGTGCAGGACCAAACAACATGCTCAATGTCATGGTAACCTTCTCCACAAGCACAATGATTACCCTCAGCGAGCCCAATACGACGGAGATGCGCATCTAAAGTATAATGATTGGACATGAGCCTAGACATCACACGGATGAAGTCCTGACTTACATCCAATCCTTTGAACCATGCCTTCGTTGATACTTTAGGGATAATTGAGTGTAGCCATCGTCCCATATCTCCATTGTCCCAAGATGTTTGCCAACTAGCAAGTGTCCTCTGTCGAGAAGCGCTATAAAATTCATTGTAAGCGATGGGTCTTTCATATATTTCACCATCTAGTGCACCAATCTTGGCTAAATTATCAGCTTTCTCATTGCCCGCAATAGAGCAATGGGCGGGGAGCCACACTAGGGTAAATTTATAACATTTTCTTGTCAGGTTACTCAGAGATTCTCGTATCTTCCCCAAAAAGAATGGATCGTGATTATCAATCCTCTTTGAGCGTAGAGCTGCAATTGTGCTGAGACTATCAGTGAGGATAAAGTAATGGTTCGGGGGTAAAGTATTAATTATTTGAAAACTATAGTGAACTGCTGCTAGTTCCGCTATATAAACAGAGGCGGGTTCTGCAAGTTTGAGAGAAATTGAAAAATTATTGTTGAAAATACCGAAACCAGTGGCCTCACTGATTCGTGACCCATCAGTGTAAAACATTTTAAGGCAGTCTATGTGTTGATATTTACTTGTGAATATTTTAGGGATCTCCCGCGAGCGTAGATGATCCGGAATTCCACGAATCTCTGCTTGCATGGACGTGTCGAAGAATAAAGTGGATTCAGGAGTATCTAGTATATTGACGTATGTGGGAACATACCTAGCAGGCGTTATTTCTTGTGACATGTGATTGAAATACACTGTCATGAATCTGGTTTGGGGTTGAAGCTCGACAAGTCTTTCAAAATTTTCAATTACCAGTGGGTTCATAACCTCACATCGGATAAGTAAACGAGAAGAGAGATCCCAGAATCGGTCTTTTAAAGGAAGAACTCCCGCTAGTACTTCAAGACTCATCGTATGGGTCGACTGCATGCAACCTAAGGCAATTCGTAAACAGCGATACTGTATCCGTTCCAGTTTAATAATGTGAGTGTTCGCAGCTGAACGGAAACAGATGCACCCATATTCCATTACTGAAAGTATTGTTGTTTGATACAATCTTATCATGTCACTTGGATGAGAACCCCACCATGATCCAGTTATTGTTCGCAGAAAATTTATCCTTTGTTGGCATTTCGTTATTAGATACCTAATGTGGCCTCCCCATGTGCCTTTAGAATCGAACCAAATTCCAAGGTATTTAAAAGTCAGGACTTGGGCTATCGTTCTACCAACCAACTGAAGCTGAAGCTGAGCTGGATCACGCTTCCTTGAAAAAACAACCAACTCTGTTTTCTCCGTAGAGAAATCGATGCCTAACTTCAAAGCCCAACTTGATAAATTATCCAAACTATCTTGCAGTGGTTGTTGTAAATTTAAGGCTTTTGGTCCTGTAACAGAAACCACCCCATCATCTGCAAGTTGTCTTAGAGTGCATGGGCTGACAATACAATTATCAATATCATTCACGTAAAAATTGTAGAGAAGGGGGCTTAAACAAGAACCTTGTGGGAGGCCCATGTAACTTATTCTGAGTGTCGCCAAATCGCCATATGAAAAATGCATGTGCTTTTCTGACAATAAATTGTATAAATAATTATTTAATATTGGAGAAAGACCACATTGATGTAGCTTCTCCGAGAGAACATCAATGGAGACTGAGTCGAATGCTCCTTTTATGTCTAAGAACACAGACGCCATTTGTTCTTTTTTTGCGTATGCAAGTTGGATTTCTGACGAAAGTAGCGCCAGACAATCATTCGTTCCCTTTCCCCTCCGAAAACCAAACTGGGTATCTGATAGCAAGCCGTTCGCCTCAACCCAATTGTCGAGACGTCGTAGGATAATTTTTTCCAACAATTTCCTGATGCAGGATAGCATTGCAATCGGTCGATACGAGTTATGATCGGAGGCTGGTTTTCCCGGTTTTGGAATAGCGATAACTCTCACTTGTCTCCAGTCGTGCGGGACAATGTTCTGCTCAAGAAGCTTATTGAATAAATTCAACAAGCGTCTTTTTGCTAGGTCAGGCAGATTCTTCACCAAGTTGAATTTAATTCTGTCTAGTCCCGGAGCATTATTGTTGCATGAGAGGAGTGCAATTGAGAATTCCATCATTGTCAAAGGCGAATCTATGAAATCGTTACTTGTGGGAGCATCGCGAGTGATTTTCTGCGCAGGAGCTGAATCGGGACAAATTTTCTTGGCAAAATTAAATATCCAACGATTCGAAAAATCTTCGCTTTCATTAGTCACGTTTCGATTCCTCATTCTTCTGGCTGTGTTCCAAAGAGTACTCATTGATGTTTCTCTTGACAAGCCATTAACGAAGTGTCTCCAATAACTAGATTTTTTGGCACGACGTATACTGTCAAATTTGTTTTGCAAAATGAAATAATTTTCAAAGTTCTCACGTATACCCCCTTTCTGTTTCATAATTTCTTTGTAGGCAACTTGTTTAGCTTCATATGCATCCGAGCACTCTTTGTCCCACCAAGGATTAGGGGGCCGTCTATTTATTGTCATTCCAGGATTGCATTTCGTTTGGGCTTGTTCTGCTGCTTCAATAATTAAACCCGCTAAGAATTCATATTCTTCGGTAGGGGGTAGCTCTTCTGTCGAAGCAAGAGAAGTGGAAATTAATGTTTCGTATGTTTTCCAATCAATATTTCGTGTTAAGTCATAAGGAACATTGATTGAATTCGTAAGGCCTAATTCACTGTTAATTGAAACAACGATTGGCAAATGATCGCTACCGTGAGGATCAGGTACAACCTTCCACGTGCAATCTAACCGAAGTGATGTCGAGCACAGAGATAGATCTAATGCACTTGGACGTGCAGGAGGTCTGGGGATGCGTGTTGATTCGCCAGTATTTAAAACTGTCATATTAAATTCGTCACAAACATTGTATATCAAAGAGGATCGATTATCATTGTAGAGGGAACCCCACAATACACCGTGCGAGTTGAAGTCTCCCAGTATCAGGCGCGGAGCAGCCATGGATTCCACTACCTCAAAAATTTGACGTTGTCCAATTTGAACTTTGGGAGGTATATATATAGAAGCGATAGACATGTCTTTGCCTTTAATGTTCGTTTGGACAGCTACAGCCTCAATGCCCGCAAACAAGGGGATGTCAATTCTATAGAAAGAATAGCACTTTTTAATTCCTAGAAGCACTCCTCCATACGGGGTGTCTCTGTCTAGGCGAATAATGTTGAAATCATTTAAGTTGAAATTAATGTTTGAGGTAAGCCATGTTTCACATAGAGCAAAAGTATCGCATTTTAAATTATGCAGTAAAATTTTTAAGGAATCAATTTTAGGTATGATACTTCTGCAATTCCACTGTAAAACAGTGATGGAATCTTTCATTGGAGGAGGTGAATTACCCATTGAAAGATACAATCGCTGCAAGGATGGGCCATTGAGCAATCAGCTGCTCTAAAAATGTTCTAATTGTTGGGAGGAAAGCTGAAAGTATACTCTTTAGTGGTTCAGAAATATTGAATGCTTTAAAAATCCAATCAACAATTTCAGAAAATTTCAATAATCCTACCCCCGGCTGAGGCTCAGAGGAAGTCGAAATTTTATTATTTCCAGTAATGGTGTTCTGTTTGGATTGTACGTTCCCAAAACCGGGCGGAATTGATTTCGGTTTTGAATCGGAATTTTTCGGTTTTGGGCGCAGTTTATCTATTGGTGGAGAAATTTTAAGGCCCTTTCTTGGCAGCTTGGGAAAAGAAGACTGTTTTCTTTTTCTGGAATTTCCGGGTAAAACAAATGATGTACCTTCGCACGCTCCGTCAGAGTCAGACTGTTCCGAAAATAGAGATGCGTAAGTGTTTTCTAAGAAGATGGGTTTAGGGGTAGCATTTTTCAACATTTCTGCATAGGAGCGCTTAGACCTCTCCTTCAAGGATCGTTTAATTTTATCCTCGCGCAATTTATAAATGGGGCATGCAGGGAGCTCATGTGAGTTTTCTCCGCACATTAAGCATTTTTCTGAATTTTCATTGCATGTATCCTCTTGATGAGAACCCCCACATTTGCCACACCGTGCCTTATTGGAACAGTAAGTGGCTGTGTGGCCAAGCTGTTTGCAATTAAGGCAATTCATTACACGAGGAATAAAAAGGCGAACAGGGAGACGAATCTTATCGATAATGACATAGTTGGGCAGCGCAGACCCAGCGAAAGTCACTCGAAATGAGTCAGACAGTCGATAAACTTTTTTATCTCCTTCGTGTGATACTGAATGCAATTGCTTGCATTCAAGTATTTTTACGTCTTTAAGTATGGTGTCTTTGAAACGACCAACCCCATGCTTAATTATGTCATCAACAGTCAAACTTGATTCTGTGATGACCCCATCAATTTCAATTTCCTTTGAAGGAATATACGCTCTATACTCACGCGTAAAAAGCTCGCAAGAAGCAATTGCATTGGCTTGTTTGAAACTACCAACGACAATGCGTATTTTATCTTTATTAACTTTGACGATCTCTTTTACATCCGAGAATCGCGAAGTCAAATCTTTAGAAATTTGAATGATATTTAGCGCCTTTGCTTTACGCCTAATAAATACAATCCATGGTCCCGTTGACGACTCTGGGTAAATTTTAATTCTAGTCGGATTTACATTTTCAGCATAAGGCTTAGGGGGAGGGTCTGTTACTCGTTCTCCCATCTCTTCATCCATTTTACCTAATAAGAAAAACTATCACAAAAAGGAATGAAAATATACCTGTTATCTGCTATCTATTAGGTGACGAAGACACCGGTAGAACACACCTCATGTGTTACGTTGTAAACTCGGTGCCCGTTGTTTGACAATGTGACACCTGCTGTTCTTCTTCGTCGCGTTGCTTCTTCAGTAGAGAAATAGTCCTACCTGCAACACTTCAAAACTCTCTCCGATTAAGCTGCTCGTCGGTATCACCACCACAAGCGCACTCTGTCCGTTTCCACCACCTCGGTAGACAAATGTGGCTACCTGTGGCTTGCTGCGAAAATCCCACTGTCGATGCGGCACTTTTCGGTGCCACTTGTTTTCCTTATTCGTCGTACCACTTCTGCGGTAGACAAATAGAGCAAATGGGTCTACCTGTGACGCTTCCCTCTCGTCGATTAGAATTGCCCGACGACACCAATACACTATTTTTTTTCTGTGTGTACAGGCACGATCACTGTCGATTTCTGCCACCGCGGTAGGCAAATTCGTCTACCCGCGGTTTGCTGTGAAAACACCACTTGTCGAGGATGCCGTTGACCACGCCTCCGACGTATCAACTGTCGACTCACACTTAACAAACTGGTCTCTCTCTCTCTCTCCCACAATAACGCATACAGCGTCTCGCACTCCGTCACTCTCTCGAGAACAAAACCTTCCACTTGGAGGCACAACCGTCTCGGTCGGTTGCAAAAACTGTTATCCAGGTGAACTACTTGTTGATGTATTGATATACTATCCAACATTTACCTCATGATTGAACGCAATGCCTAATCCAAGGGATAAATACTAGAACTCACTGTTTCTTTATCAATACAATATTTTGTCTTTGAAATGAACTTATATGTTGATTTTTGAGAAATAGTTAATTTATTATAAAGGTAATTCACAAAATGTTCTCAACATCGAATTCCTTTAATCACGTAGATGTATTTTCATACCCCGATATTCAAAATCGGTTTAGTTTTGCCCCTAAAACACCAGTAAAGCAATACTCTGTATGAAACAATCTCATTTTTAGTTAGTGGAAATTGGTAAGCGAGGAAAAGAAAGATATTTTTAAAAGCTTTCTATTTTTGTGCAGCTTGTAGGACAACACTGTATTGTTCGAAAGTTATTTGCGAAAAACCTGCTGTGTTTTGACGAAATCGCCCATGTCTCAGAAAGTAAACAACATATCGATAATCAAAAATAATAGTGTCAAATGGCAACGTTAGGCCTTTCATTTGAAACTAGTTTCATTAAGATCGGTTCAGCCATTGCTGAGATAATTACATGACATTTTGTACATACATACATACACACATACAGACATTGTCTCAATTTGTCGAGCTGAGTCGATTGGTATATGAGACTCGGCCCTCCGGGCCTCGGAAAAAGTTTTCAAAGTTTGAGCGAATCCTATATACTTCTTTTGTAAGAAATGTAAAAAATTAAAAGCATTCGCGAGTCCAGATAACTTTGTGATAAAACCGTCGATCGCAGTAATCGATGCAAGCGGGTACTTCAGAATGTAAATTTCGTATCAACAATCACGTCATAGTCAGCAATTACAATATTAATTAATTAATTTTTTTTTTTATCGACTATATTTTTGTGTGCCATGGAACAGAATAAGTCTGCGAGAATCATACCAACGCTGTGAAAAAAAATTGTATCTAGATTTTTCCGATTTTCATTTCATTCACAGTCCCGAACTAGTACGTTGCCTAGCAACACACTTCAGTAACTGCCCTTATTTTGATCGAATCATACTAGTAGTACATTAGCAGTTGACCATTGCTGAAATTACAAACAAAATCACTTCACACATTTTTCGCCCAGAACCGTATCTTTATTTTGCGGTTGATCCGACTGCACATGGTTTAAATGTGTGGTCACCTGATTCCGTCCATTCACGTGATTTTTCTAGGGTTAAAACAAAGATCAAAGGGATCCCAGTTCGTATGAACCTGTGCGGACAAGGAAGGACAAGATACAAACGAAAGGTGGCCTCGAGCTCGCAATGTACCTGCAATAATGACTTTGTTGGATAGTTTTGCTTGCTCGTGATCAAAGGAAGCCATGAAGCTGGGTAATGAATCGGCGAGGCGTGGGAAAAGTGTCTGATGAACCAAGTTACACTTTTCTCCGGTACATGGTTCGACAGCGGAAAGTTGTCCTAGAGAGTTTCAAACGGTAATTTTCACGGAAAAAAGTGTTTCTTCATTATTCCATTTTATTCGTATTTCTCGCTTATATTCAAGTGAGGATTCGTTAGAATTTTGTATTTGACTAATCAAAAACTGGTTTGATTCAATTACTTGACAATAATTGTTGTTCTAAAAATTTATCATTTGCAATGACGAAAAGAATCTGTCCGCTTGACTCAACCACAATCAAATCAAAGAAAATAACGACACAAATCGATCAAGAGTACGGAGAACAAAGTTGCAGACTACATTCATTTGATTTACTTACTACCCGTCTTTCACTCGGTCAACATACAATCGGACTGAAAGGAATCAAGCTCAAAATCACACCTTCTGGCTGTGTCCTACATTTCCATTGGCCCAGCAAGAGTTCAATTTGCTAAAATTAGCAAACAATGTTAATTGGAAGGCAAAGTGCAAATAATAGTCGGACTTTTCTGGCAGCCAGCAAACACGAACGATTGTGGGGAGAAGTTTTGCTTAATCTTGAACTTAGATTCAATTCACGGCAGTCATCATTCCAAACATTTCCATTCGTAAAAGGAAAAAAAAAGTTTTACGTTTAGGAATGCCCACATCCTCAATTAGTGAGTTTACCCTAACCAGAAGAAAAGAGATGAAAGTTGTTCCTCATTCCAATGCTTGATTCAACATTGATCTTGATGAAGTTGATTTCTGTTCGGTTCTCGTCCGTAGCTCCAGGTGGAGGTGTGCGAATCACTAGGAGAGTAACATTTTCACCACTGGTGATCCATTAATTAATTTTCCGGACGAGTGTAACAGGCGAGTACTACAATACGGGACCTCCCAGAGGGAATCTTATTGCTGGGGTGGAAATACTGTGAAAAACAGTAGGCCTTGCCCGTCCTACACTTTGTGTTGACGAACACATGCTGGCGAAGGGTCCAACATTGGAAACGCTCGGGAGAAAAAAAGCTTCGCGTCATTCATCACACGCTGTTACTCTGTGTAATGTGTCAGAAAGTTGTCACAATGAGAAAAGTGATGGAAAACTAGATTGAATGGGATGTTGGCAAAACTCACACGACTTTGAGTATTGCGGTTAGTGATTGGGGATTAAGCTTAGATAATTATATAATTTTTCACAATATTAAGAATAATAAAGTCTGTCAAAACAAATCACACCATGAGTTGTAATAATTTAGAGGCAACAGATATTTTCACATGATTTTCGTAGTTTAATATCCCATATCCACCAAAAATCAAATCAGGACTGTACTCAACTCAACAAAATCAACGTCAAGTGACTTTGACGTCGCTTTGGGGACACACGTTCGTTTGCAATACGTGAACACTAGAGTGACAAGAAAAAATTGACCCCTATCGGCCCACCCCTGAGTCGATTTCCAGTGCCACCAGGAGTACTTGCACTAAATGTGAAGCAAATCGGACAAGTCTAGCTACCGGACCAGAATATATCTGAAGTTTGTATGAGATTTTTCGACAATTTACATGGAGAAAACCCACTAGCTCGCATTTTCACTAGGTGGCACTGTATATATCGTATTTTAACGCTGTAAGGAAAGGAAAGATAATTTTATTGCATACAATTTTGCCGAAGACTGCTAGTCGATCTGACTTTGTTAAAATAAGTTATAAAACTTTTAGCGAAGTGATGTCTGAGTCAGTTTTGCCTAGCCAGGGGACTAGCAGTGCATGGTTGTGTATCAGTACTCGATTCTCACGAACTAAACATTTTTGTGAAATAATGGTAAGATTAAATGCTGCACAACCGAAATCTCGCAATAAAATTATTCGAAAAAAAAATACTTTTTGTGATTCAATTCATTGGTTATGTTATAAATATAATTTAATAAGACCTTGATCCATCTTGTTATCGCGTCAAGAAAAATTCCCGTAATATGCCTATTTTTTCGTTCTCTACAATGGTGTGACCCTTAATTGGTACCACCATCATATCGAAATGATGCAAAATATATTAACCCTTAAAGGCGCAAACCAATTTTTTTCAAATTTTCTGAAAATTGTCTTACGGTTTTAATACGTTGCCACGATAATTTTGAGATGGTTTTTGCAATGTTGTTTTAAAACAACATTGCGCATTTAAGGGTTAAAATTTGTGCAACACCAGATGGATTTGGATGCCCAGATCACTAATGACCAATCAAAGTCCCTTGGTTTTTGATGCTGGCGAACTCTTGACATATATTTACAAACTTGATTTCAAATGAAAGGTATGATACCCATTAACTGCTATTGAATTTAATTTAGATCCTTATTTCAGTCCAGGAGTTACAGGTTGGGTCAAATTAAGAGTTCTTATATGATCCGGTAGAACAGTAACTTTAGGTTATAAAGTCATGGATGCGTTTCGACTTCGTCTCATCAGAAACCGACACTAACTCATTGCTTTTAGGATATCAGTCCATGGAAATGGATATCAAATTACTAAGATTTGCAACCAAGTCTCTTTGAGTACATACATGAGGGATTCCATGAGAAACCGGCCGACCACAAAATATGACCATCGTCGCACAGTGGGACGGAATCAAAAAACGTGTTTAATCCACCTAACAGTGTGATGAGACATTTCTTATAACTCTTATCACTCTCTTCGGATATTATATCGTTTGAGAGCATTTAGAACTTGATGCTTCGCGATGTTTTTGATAACACATACTACATGGGATAGTGGCAGGACTCAGAGAATCGCTCAAATCAGCATAGGACAACATCAGTGCTAGAAATCTCAAACCAAATCAATGGGAAAGCGAAAAAATGGCCCATGAAATAGACATACCAACGAATTATTGTTAATACTCTGTTAATAAAATATCTATATTGTGGTGGGAAAACTGAATTTTCCTAAAGGGGTTATATATTGTACTGAAACAAAAAAAAACGATTTTTTTTTTTGAATCGATTTGAAGTTTATATTTTACTCAAATTTCCAACGCGACTGAGAACTAAGAAATCAACGCTTTTTCTTGAAAAGGGCGATACTAGCAGTGATACCATTCAAAGAAAATCAACAGTGTATATTTCCAGACTTGGTTTTATTTCCTATTTAAGAACTATTGTGTTTTTTGACATCCTAGCTTGCATGATTCAGTGATCGAAACCCAAAACTTCATAAAGTATTTGAAATTATTAAATTAAAATTTGTTTTTGCTATTGAAATTGACAAAATGATAGTATCGCCCCTTTGGCGATTGTTTACTTTTTCGGTCCCATCTATCAGCATTGAAGTATCGCCCATACATTTTTTACAATAACTACCGTTTTACACCACCGATTTCGTCCGGGTTTTTTCAATAGAGCATTGTTACTATTTACAGCTGGTATCAGTTTGATAATCCTAAAAAATACGAAAATAACAGTTTCGCCTCTAAACTGCTAGCAAAAAAAGTATCGCCCTGTTTGTTTGCATGGAGCGTGGAGGGCGAAACTTTAAATAAGCAAACAAAAATACAGTTTCGCCCGTTGTATTTTTTGCTGTAGTTTAAGAAAGCAATATCGTAGAATCAAAATTTTTAGGTTAATTTGTTGCGTTTCAAAGCCCTCATTCGCATGTAAGAAAAAATCCCTATGTTTACATTTGTAAGTATCGCCCTTTTCACAAAAAAGCGTTGAAATGAAATCGCAGCTCCTGATATCACGCTATCTCTGAAGTACATGCGTGCATAGTTTCAAATTTTACTTCGACATCGACTTTTTCTAAAGGTGACTTCCCAGTAGTATTCTTGATTTGAATGATTATCGCTAATCCTAATGCCAAAGAATAAATAAAAACCTCACGAAAACGAACCGTTTGGGAAAATCATCATCATTACTGGAACTTTCATTTTCACGAAACTTTTCGATAACCTTCCGTCACTTGCGTTAATGCACTGGGTGCACAGTAGGGTGACAGGAAAAAAATGACCCCTATCGGCCCACCTCTGCGTCGATTCCTAGTCCCACCAGGAGTACTTGCACCAAATTTGAAGCAAATCGGACAAGTCTAACTACCGGACCAACGGGCCTGAAATTTGTATGGGAATTTTCAACAATTTACATGGAGAAAACCCACCAGCACACATTTTCGCCGCTAACTGGAACTGTATGCATCGTATTATCACTGTAAGTGAAAATAAGAAGGATAATTGAATTGTCTACAACTTCGTCGAAGACTGCAAGTAAATCCGACTTTGTTAAAAGAAGTTATTAAACTTTTAACGAAGTGATGTCTGAGTCAGTTTTGCAGGGGCCTAATAGTGCATGGTTGTGTATCAGTACTCGATTCACACGAACTAAACATTTTTGTGAAATGATCGTTAGGTTTAGCTCAATAGTATGTTCAGAAGAATTATAGTAGATAATACGAGTCATGCTTTGATTAGAAAATTTTAGTTCCACCTGTTACCGCATAGAGGGCGACAACACTAACTTTTCAACGAAAAGAGATAGAAAGTTGGTGTCTTCTACAAAGTTATAGAACAGGCATTTTTCAGTATTTCTTCTGAACATCTTGATACTCTATCTCTCTTCTATGAAAAGTTAGTAGTGGCGCCCTCTATGCGGTCACAGGTGGAACTAAAATTTTCTAACCAAAACATAACTCGTATTATTTATTATAATTCTTGTAAACATACTATTCGGCTAAATCTAACCATTATTTCACAAAAATATATAGTTCGCGGGAGTCGAGTACTGATACACAACCATGCACTGCTAGGCCCCATGCAAAACTGACTCAGACATCACTTCGTTAAAAGTTTAATAACTTCTTTTAACAAAGCCGGATTTACTAGCAGTCTTCGACAAAGTTGTAGATAATTAAATTATTTTTCTTATTTTCACTTACAGTGATAATACGTTGTATACAGTGCCACCTAGCGGCGAAAATACGAGCGAGTGAGTTTTCTCCATGTAAATTGTTGAAAAATCCAATATAAACTTCAGGCACGTTGGTCCGGTAGTTAGACTTGTCCGATTTGCTTCAAATTTGGTACAAGTACTCCTGGTGGGACTAGGAATCGACTCAGGGGTGGGCCAATTGAGTTTTCAAAAATTCATCATTTTTCTGGGCAGTCTAGTGCACAGTGCTCTAAAAATCTAGCGAAATCGTCTTAGGGCACCAGCGGGTCTGTAAAGAATACTAAAAAATAATTTCTATTCCATAATTTTCAGTTCAGCAATTCGAGAGTTCGTGCTCACCGCAAACCATGAAAAATAGACTACGTTGTGAAGCGATGATCACTATTTATTAAAAAATCACGGTTTAATAAAAAATAAAACTGTTAAAAAATTTCAAATAGTTTATAATTTTCACAAACCTATTAGGAAAAATTGTTTAATAAGCTTTCGCAATATTGTGTAGGAAAAAAGCTGAAAATTTGAAAAGAAATCTGAGGATTATGATTGATTACAGAACTCTAGAATTTTCTATTGGAATGTTTTCAGGCATGAATTTGATATTGATGCTATTAGACAACTGTGAAATCAAGACCAATAGATCAGTTACATATCAGGACCCCATTCCGACAATTTATCAAAAGTCCTCATGATGTTTACAACAACAGGTTATCAATCTACGGATCCGATAATGTTATTGTAATATTGAATTAAATCAGTTTGCATCAATAAATTTTCAACTCCAATCCAATATTTTTTTTTGTGTGGTCCCCCCACCTGTATGGTGTTAAAACCTTCTCTTGGCTACGCCGTTGCTTGGAGTTATTTATTTCGCTTTTCATTTACCGAAAGGTTTCAGATCGATCCGATGGTCGTAAGTTAGAAAAATTGCAGTCAGAAGGTTCGCACAAATGAACATTTTTGCACTGATAAGTTATCAAGTTCCTTCCAGATAACTTGGAAGTGTTCGGTGATTATTTCTAGCGGTTGTAGATAGAAAAATGAAATACAAAATTCGATTTATCGAAATAATGTTTGGCTTATTTAAATGGATTATTACTGTATTGAACAATAAATAGGCGACGATGAGTAATCCACAAACAACAAGCCATAACTTTTAAAGTATTCAAAATAGATATTTGAAGTCTTCAGTAAAGTTATTCGCAAACGTAAGAGCTACAAATTTGCTGAAGGCATCATTTCGTTATAATCACTTCCAAGAAAATTTGTGAAAATATCTCACTCATAGGGGGATTAATCAGCAAAAGCACAATACCAAAAGAAAGAGCATATTACTTCCATTAAATTCTCCGAAGATACTACTGACCTAAAATAAGCCGTTTTGGCGTTAATAATAGATAACATGTTTTTGGTGATATTTCTGGCAATGGGAAATGATAGAAATCTTTCGTCCGCATTTAATGTTAAATATCTCTTTTGATAATAGTCCGATTTCAACAATCTATAGCTTGTTCGAAAGGTATTCGTTAAAGCTGTCTAAAAACATATAAATTGCTAATCTATATTGTCAATTCCGGCAGATAATTTAAAAAAACTGCAAAAAACGCCATTTTTACGCATTCAAACATTCATATCTTAAAAACTAAACATCAGAATCAAAAACAAATTAATAGCGTTCATACTGTTTTTTAGTTCTTTCATTTAAAATTGGTTTGGATAAGATTGGTTCAGCCATTGCTGAGAAACACGAATGAGAATTTGTCCGTTACATACACACACACACACACACACACACACACACACACAGACATTGTCCCAAATCGTCGAGCTGAGTCGATTGGTATATAAGACTCGGCCCTCCGGGCCTCGGAAAAAATCTTGAAAGTTTGAGCGAATTCTATACATTTCTTTTATAAGAAATGTAAAAAGCCGGACATTGATATTTGCGACGAAACTATTGGCTATGGCACTTTGATGTCTTCGGAAAGGTTTCTTTATTTTTTAATTAGTTTTATATAATGTTGGAAAATTTTGAATTAAGGGGGTATATACACAGATGAAAAAAAATAACTTTGCAAGTTGTTGCCAAAATTGATAGTCATGTATGGAAAGTTTGTAGACGAAATGATTTTATGAAATTTTGTCGAAGTAGCAAAATGGCTATCTGTTAAGCGAAAAAAGTTATTGGGTGAAATAGAAGTACAGATCGGAATACCCCCTTAAAAAGTCAAATCTTCCAAATTTGCCAAATCTTCTTCGTCATTGGATGAACAAGGTATTAATATAACCGAGTATTCTAAGTAACGAAATACCTTGTTCATCGAATGACGAACAAGATTTGGCAGGACACTGATGACTTATGAGCATGTTAATAACAAAAAATCAACTTTGAATGTCGGAATATATGGAAGGAACTATAATATTTCACATGTTTACTAATTTCGTATAATAGTTTATTTTTCATGCATCATAATACAATTAATTTATTGAAACGCTAGTCTATTTTACCCCACGTTATTCCAAGGATCCCATTAGATCCCCCTATGATTTAAATGTGTATCAATAGCGTATTTCTTGCTGAATAACAAAAAAAATTAGCTGCTACTGCCTGCTACTCTACAAACCATAGCCCCTTCAAGTTAGCTTAAAAATACAAAAAAAACAGGCATATATCCTAAAAACGAAGAGATCGCGAGTTAGTCTGTTCCGCAAAAAGGTGTGTTTTGAAAGCATCTACAACTTTCTAGAACATAGAAAAACTGTAAAAAATCAAATAAAAAAGTTACAATAAAAATCACTTTTTAAGGGGGTATTCCGACCTGTACTTAAATTTCACCCAATAACTTTTTTCGCTTAACAGATAGCTATTTTGCTACTTCAACAAAGTTTCATAAAATCATTTCGTCTACAAACTTTCCATACATGACTATTAATTTTGGCAACAACTTACAAAGCTACTTTTTTCATCTCCGTATATACCCCCTTAAATCAAAATTTTCCAACATTATATTAAACTAATTAAAAAACGAAGAAACCTTTCCGAAGACATCAAAGTGCCATAGCCAATAGTTTCGTCGCAAATATCAATGTCCGGCTTTTTTTGTTTCCGTCCCACTGTGCGTCGATTCAAACGAAACTTTGAAGTTGTGTTCGGTTTATGAATCTCCAATATTTTCTCTGACAATTGCAATATTTTGATATGCTAGCAATTTTTCAAAAGGGCGTAAACATTTGTACGTGCATTACTTTCAATTTTTTTTTTGTTCGATTACTGTATTTTATACAACAAAACTTTCTGAGAACGAGTTTCAGGGAAAGAATATTTATATGCGAAAAAAATATACACTGAAAACAATGTTGTGTCATTTTTCACAAAACAAAAATTTAGGTTGCAATTTTAAATTGCAAAAAAAAAAACATTTTTTCTTTTTTTTTATATTTTATAAACAAAAACCCAAAGAGAAAAGAAATATTTTGAAGGTGATTGTATGATGGAGAACTTATCGGTAAAAAAGTTTTTTTAACAATAACTTTATACATATTTTTAAATTTCATACTAATTGACATACAAAACTGTAATTTTATTACAGAATATAATTCTTAGTCTTATTTTAAATCAAAATGTATTTAACAAAAATCTTCCAAAATGCTAGTTTTCGAGATATTTGGAATTTCGTTCCAACAAAAACAGTTAATTCGTGTGATTATACCCTTTTTAAAAGTTATTCGCGTTACCCCATCATAAAATGTCAAAAAGCTAATGTTTATCGTTTTAAAGACGTAAAAGAAACTTTTTCAGTGCATTTGGATCATGGAGAAGCTTTCAATAAAAAAGTTTTCCTTTTGACATATTTTTATAATTCATATTATTTGCAGTCAAAAACACAATTTTCTTTTTGAATATGATTCTAAACGCTAATTTAAATCAAAATTATCATAACAAAAATTTTCCGAAATGTAGTAGTTTTCGAGATATTTCAAATTTCGTTTTAACAACACGGTTCTTTTGTTTTCTTACGACCTTTTCAGAAGTTATTCGCGTCTCTCCATCAACAATAATAACTTTTTCAAAATGCCCAAAACATAACACCTGTAGTTTTCTCTTTGACATCAAGGTGATATCGTAAACCATTTGAAAGCTATACGAAAACAACCAAAATATGATCGAACTATTTAGTTTAAAGTGTTATATACAAAGTTGGAACTCAAAAAATCGAAAAAAATATATTAAATATTCCGAAAGTACATGCTTTTGAAAATATCTGTGTGAAATTTCATCCAGATCGGAGCAACAGATTTCAAACTACAGCCGTTCGCAGTGCACTGGTTCCTCCGCGAATGAACAAAATTTTATTTGAAAAGTGCCGTTGCGGTGAACGTGGTACCTTAAAAACTATTCATCCGATCTTCATCAAACTTTTTTTGAATTTTTTGTATTTATATTTTCGTGTACTTGAACGGTCCTTTTTTTCATCCAAAAACTTTCGATTCTTTGCAATGAATTTTTGTTTAAAATTTTGCGCATCAAAAAACTTTATGTTAACATGTTTTTTTTAGCAGAAAAATTTATTTTTATTGGGAAACCGATCCGTTCAAGTACACCACAATACATTTTTCTTCAATAATCTTTTTACTTTTTTGATTTCTGTTGAGTGGTTCGGCTTGGAGAGCGTTCACCGCAAACCTCTACCATAAAACCACGCTTCGGGGGTTAGGCCATAACTCCACCAACCTTGAATATTTTTTTAAATTCGACTTATTTTTTGGAACTTTGATAGTACTACTAACGAACTGTATTTCGCTTTTCCAAATAAAATTTGCATAAAACACTTTAAAAAAAATCACGAACTTAGCTAACGATAATAAAAACTCGGGCCTTGGTATCTAGCGGGGAAATTAAATAAAGCAAATGTGTTGGGGTGATCAGCTGCCGTCGTGTGTGATTCTCGCTTTGCAGGCAGGGTACGATCACCGTCGCCAGTGGGATAATCATATGTTCTTTCTGGGATGTCACCATACCCAGGGGTAGCATTAGGGTTAGTGCATTGGGCCGGAGTCTCAAAGGTTGCGAGTTCGAATCTTGCCTCTGGGGTGCATTTTTTTCACATGATTGAGATTTTTATTAACAAAATATAAAAAATTAAAAAAAAAATCAGTTATTTTACAATTTAATTTTTTAAACAAATTTTTGTTTTTGTGAAAAATGACACAACACATACTCATTGAGCAGTACACTAGTCTACCTGAGCACCACCACTAACCAGGGTGCGACATTTATAACACCAGCAGCTCCAGACCTGGCCGCAGGCCAACAGAGGACTTGGTCTCCATCACACATCATCAGAAACAGCTAACTGTTTAGTCAGGGAGGCCCTGTTCAGGCTTGTACCGACCATAGTCGACGAGCCTTCGACTTTCCAGATAATACCGATCACTCACACTCCGTCTCCAACGGAAGACCACGTATCTGGACAACCCACTAGAAACCCTACCGAGCCCAGCTACTAGGATCGTATCTTCCCCGCCGGAAAGTGCATTATTAGCTCGAGTTCTAAGAACATACTGGAGCAACTAAACCTCCCATTCGTAGTGATGGGAAGTTCAACGCACATCATCCACAGGGGTGATCGGGCAGAAGCGCCCAACGGGTCAATTAAATCGCAGAAGTCATGGAACAAAAGTTTGTTGAGAAAGCTGCATTCTCATTCGCGCCATCTAGTGGGCGAGTTCTGAACTAATTTGTTCGCCGTAGGACAGAGCTCGACCTGCCTATGAATATTGCCAAATACACCAACCTTCCAACCTTTGAAAGAAAATGCTCACTAGCGCCGCCCGGTGGGTCCATTCCAGTTTAATTTATCCATAATCTAGTAGCCTTTGACCTCCTCGAGAACTTTGCCGAAAACACCATTTTTACAAGTTATTAGACTTATGAGATATATCATAATCTACCATATGTTGAAAGCTTCTACGCTCCCTAGCGCCGCATAGTGAGAGTATTCCAAATTAATCTGTTACCGTTGGGTAGTCCTCGACCTCTCGAGCAACTTTGCTGAAGACAGTACTACTCTATCTAATCACGATGTTGAGATATAGAATTATTTTAACATGTGTTGAATATTTGCATTAGCGCTAGCGCTGCCTGGTGGGGTAATTGCGAGTTATACATTCTACCATCTAGAAGCTCTGGACTTCTTTTATAAATTTCCCGAAGACATCACGTTTCAAAATAATCAGGGTCTGGATATATGTGACATTGAATCCATTTGATGATAGTCGAATTTACGACGAGAATTTCGATTTATTTACTCTTTCTTCATAGCACCCCTGGCGGCATAGTTCTCAACCAATTGGATACCCTATTACTCTAGGTTGTAGGCCCAAGTGAGTACAAAAACTTTGCCAAAGAAAGTATGGCGCTACATGTTGACACGGACGAAATAATCGGTCACAGCCCCAATTAGTCGAAATCCCATAAGCTTTGGGTATTCTACAACGCGGATTCCTTTTTCACGCCCCCAGTTAATCGCGTAGTAGGAGACCCGACTATATTTGGTTTTATTATCGTCTGGTGTCTAATTTTAGTTCTTCACTCACCGTACTTCGGTGGGCGACAGAGCTAATGAAGACAGTTGATTTCCGGTCCCGTTGCCCAGTTAACAGAGGTATGACGGGAGCGAACCCGCCGTTCGAAATCAACAAATAATTAATTTATTTGGTTTTTGACGTAAGTGCTAATACTTTATTTAATGGTTTTTGGGTGTATCCAACGGGAAAAAAACAGATCGAAATGGTGAGTGGAGTGAAAGTAATTTTTATTGAAATCTCTCCCAGAGGCAGAATTTGAACCTGCAAACTTTGAGACTTACGTCAAAAACCAAGTAAATCAATAATTTGTATATTTCGAACGGCTAAAGCAATAGGCTAATCCCAACTGATGTCATGAGTAGTCTGTCTTACTGGCGCCAATATGGCGTTAGTTTAGATTGTTCGTTGAAAGTGCGTCAATGATTATAATATAATTATGGCAACACTTTCAAACTTGCGTAACTCTTTTCATAATTGATCGAAATTAATCAGTACAGTTGCAATAGTTGAGGCAAAAGAACAAATTTAATCAACTTCAGATAACACATTTTGTAGTGTCTAGAAGGAAAGTACACCTGTACTTATATTGGATCATTCAGTCAGAGAGCGAGTAACAGGTCAGTTTACTATAAGTACTTAACCGTACTAGCTGTTTAATTGAACATTCCACGGAAATCTAAATTTAAATTAATTTACATATCACAAATTAAACAAAAAACTAATAACAAAATACTTCCTTTGTACGCTTGTCGATGTCGAGGTAGTCTTCCGACCATACTGGGATAAGAGCACAACTCACCACAACCAAACTTCGCTGCTACCACTGCCACTGTTCACATACAGCTGTGAAATTGAGCCAGCTATTGACTACCAAATTTAAAATTTAGTTAAGCCGTTGAAGAGCTGGGCTAATTTGAATATCCGTCAGTTTATCCACTTGTCCATCCCTGATGAGTGAACATAAAAATAGAACTGGTTGTTGCATTGAAAACCCGCGGCGTCGATCGTAGGATGCCGTGCTGAAAAGTAAACATAGTAGCTTTCTCGTCCGTTTGGAAGCTAAATGACGGAAAGCTTCCCTCGCGTACAATATGAAATGATGAAAAAAAACGAGAACAGGAAGTCTATCCACGGCGCAGCACTAGCTGTTGCCAGTGAAAACAATTTAATTTTAATTGCTGCAGCAATGCTGTACGTATAGTAAAGCTGCCGTCCGCACCGAGTATCCCGCTGGCTGCCCTAGAGCCGTGATTTCCTGATGGTTTGTGCACTCCGTTGTTCGCCTCTAGTATACCCACAGAAGTTCAACAGGATACGGACTTACGCTTTGATATCAGCGAGTGAGGGAAAGAGCCAGAGATGGGGGTATAAAAAGCACGGCGTACAAACGCCATCGTTACCCGCGCCTGCTAGGATGACTGTTGAGATCGTTTGAGCAAAAGCAAATGCCGGAAATGCTAAGAGCGATTGTTCACACTTAAACTTTAACGTGCACAAATTAATGTCACGCACCTTTGTTTGCGTTTGTTGGTTTTTCGCTAACCAGACGCGGAGTGCGTGTAAATTAGTGAGAAATATTGTGACCTGAAACGAGTTAGCGAGCAATTAGTTATTAGCATCTAAAGCTGTACGGTGGGGAATTGAGTTCTGGCGGTTTGGTCCCTAATAGACCTACGTCTGATTTGTGTTTCAAGGCGACAGAAACTTAATAAAATTAGTTTCTATGAATATGATTTGTGATTAGTGTTTACCATATGGCTATTAAATCAGGCCGAATAATAAATTTTCTGATGTTCTCTTCTTATTGAAGCAATGATTTAGAAGATATTATCTTCAATTATCGATAACGTTCCTTTCAGTAATCATCAAAGTAAGCGTGACATTGATTCCTAATATTTTCAAATATTCCCTTTAAAGTTCGTTGCCTTTATCATTAAGTTTTTTTGTCAAACCAAATTTGAAATATTTCCCAGACACCAAAAATCCCCATCCTTTTGTTTTCATTTTCTGTCGATGTCAAATTATAATGACAATGCTGTTTATCGTGCTCTTTTTCTGTATTTGTTTCATGTTCTTTAGGAAAATGAAAGCCCCAGCCACATCCTCTAACTGAAATACAATAAATTACTGTCGATGTTTCGGGCTGGGACAAACAATTTCGATGCCGCGTCTCTTGTCCGAAAAATGTCCACCTTCTATTCACGCCACTCAAAAGGATTGGTGCTCCCAACTTCGTAGGATTACACGCTTTTGACTGTGGCCCCGGTCCTAATTAGTGGGGATTGCGTAGAACAGAAAGAAAAGTGTTCCAGTTTAATACGCCGGAACGATGACATTTTCAATTTGCCAATTTGCTTGGTGGTCCTTTGTGTTGGTCAATTGAATTGGAAGTCCTAAAGTAGTATGGTTTATTGCGCAATAAAAGATTAAATAGTTGACAACCTGAACTACATATAGAGTGCCTATGCTAAATTTAGCTTGGGTTACTTGAACGACAATTTGAAATCAGTACAATAGAGTGCAAGAAACTGAACAAGAGGAAAAATGTAAAATTGAAAAAAAAAAAGAACAAAAAGAATGGCAAAGAACAAGGCGAAAGGAGAAAGGAGAAAGGAGAAAGGAGAAAGGAGAAAGGAGAAAGGAGAAAGGAGAAAGGAGAAAGGAGAAAGGAGAAAGGAGAAAGGAGAAAGGAGAAAGGAGAAAGGAGAAAGGAGAAAGGAGAAAGGAGAAAGGAGAAAGGAGAAAGGAGAAAGGAGAAAGGAGAAAGGAGAAAGGAGAAAGGAGAAAGGAGAAAGGAGAAAGGAGAAAGGAGAAAGGAGAAAGGAGAAAGGAGAAAGGAGAAAGGAGAAAGGAGAAAGGAGAAAGGAGAAAGGAGAAAGGAGAAAGGAGAAAGGAGAAAGGAGAAAGGAGAAAGGAGAAAGGAGAAAGGAGAAAGGAGAAAGGAGAAAGGAGAAAGGAGAAAGGAGAAAGGAGAAAGGAGAAAGGAGAAAGGAGAAAGGAGAAAGGAGAAAGGAGAAAGGAGAAAGGAGAAAGGAGAAAGGAGAAAGGAGAAAGGAGAAAGGAGAAAGGAGAAAGGAGAAAGGAGAAAGGAGAAAGGAGAAAGGAGAAAGGAGAAAGGAGAAAGGAGAAAGGAGAAAGGAGAAAGGAGAAAGGAGAAAGGAGAAAGGAGAAAGGAGAAAGGAGAAAGGAGAAAGGAGAAAGGAGAAAGGAGAAAGGAGAAAGGAGAAAGGAGAAAGGAGAAAGGAGAAAGGAGAAAGGAGAAAGGAGAAAGGAGAAAGGAGAAAGGAGAAAGGAGAAAGGAGAAAGGAGAAAGGAGAAAGGAGAAAGGAGAAAGGAGAAAGGAGAAAGGAGAAAGGAGAAAGGAGAAAGGAGAAAGGAGAAAGGAGAAAGGAGAAAGGAGAAAGGAGAAAGGAGAAAGGAGAAAGGAGAAAGGAGAAAGGAGAAAGGAGAAAGGAGAAAGGAGAAAGGAGAAAGGAGAAAGGAGAAAGGAGAAAGGAGAAAGGAGAAAGGAGAAAGGAGAAAGGAGAAAGGAGAAAGGAGAAAGGAGAAAGGAGAAAGGAGAAAGGAGAAAGGAGAAAGGAGAAAGGAGAAAGGAGAAAGGAGAAAGGAGAAAGGAGAAAGGAGAAAGGAGAAAGGAGAAAGGAGAAAGGAGAAAGGAGAAAGGAGAAAGGAGAAAGGAGAAAGGAGAAAGGAGAAAGGAGAAAGGAGAAAGGAGAAAGGAGAAAGGAGAAAGGAGAAAGGAGAAAGGAGAAAGGAGAAAGGAGAAAGGAGAAAGGAGAAAGGAGAAAGGAGAAAGGAGAAAGGAGAAAGGAGAAAGGAGAAAGGAGAAAGGAGAAAGGAGAAAGGAGAAAGGAGAAAGGAGAAAGGAGAAAGGAGAAAGGAGAAAGGAGAAAGGAGAAAGGAGAAAGGAGAAAGGAGAAAGGAGAAAGGAGAAAGGAGAAAGGAGAAAGGAGAAAGGAGAAAGGAGAAAGGAGAAAGGAGAAAGGAGAAAGGAGAAAGGAGAAAGGAGAAAGGAGAAAGGAGAAAGGAGAAAGGAGAAAGGAGAAAGGAGAAAGGAGAAAGGAGAAAGGAGAAAGGAGAAAGGAGAAAGGAGAAAGGAGAAAGGAGAAAGGAGAAAGGAGAAAGGAGAAAGGAGAAAGGAGAAAGGAGAAAGGAGAAAGGAGAAAGGAGAAAGGAGAAAGGAGAAAGGAGAAAGGAGAAAGGAGAAAGGAGAAAGGAGAAAGGAGAAAGGAGAAAGGAGAAAGGAGAAAGGAGAAAGGAGAAAGGAGAAAGGAGAAAGGAGAAAGGAGAAAGGAGAAAGGAGAAAGGAGAAAGGAGAAAGGAGAAAGGAGAAAGGAGAAAGGAGAAATTTCCAATTTCCAATTTCCAATTTCCAATTTCCAATTTCCAATTTCCAATTTCCAATTTCCAATTTCCAATTTCCAATTTCCAATTTCCAATTTCCAATTTTCAATTTCCAATTTCCAATTTCCAATTTCCAATTTCCAATTTCCAATTTCCAATTTCCAATTTCCAATTTCCAATTTCCAATTTCCAATTTCCAATTTCCAATTTCCAATTTCCAATTTCCAATTTCCAATTTCCAATTTCCAATTTCCAATTTCCAATTTCCAATTTCCAATTTCCAATTTCCAATTTCCAATTTCCAATTTCCAATTTCCAATTTCCAATTTCCAATTTCCAATTTCCAATTTCCAATTTCCAATTTCCAATTTCCAATTTCCAATTTCCAATTTCCAATTTCCAATTTCCAATTTCCAATTTCCAATTTCCAATTTCCAATTTCCAATTTCCAATTTCCAATTTCCAATTTCCAATTTCCAATTTCCAATTTCCAATTTCCAATTTCCAATTTCCAATTTCCAATTTCCAATTTCCAATTTCCAATTTCCAATTTCCAATTTCCAATTTCCAATTTCCAATTTCCAATTTCCAATTTCCAATTTTCAATTTTCAATTTCCAATTTCCAATTTCCAATTTCCAATTTCCAATTTCCAATTTCCAATTTCCATCCAATTTCCAATTTCAATTTTCAATTTCAATTTCCAATTTCCAATTTCCAATTTCCAATTTCCAATTTCCAATTTCCAATTTCCAATTTCCAATTTCCAATTTCCAATTTCCAATTTCCAATTTCCAATTTCCAATTTCCAATTTCCAATTTCCAATTTCCAATTTCCAATTTCCAATTTCCAATTTCCAATTTCCAATTTCCAATTTCCAATTTCCAATTTCCAATTTCCAATTTCCAATTTCCAATTTCCAATTTCCAATTTCCAATTTCCAATTTCCAATTTCCAATTTCCAATTTCCAATTTCCAATTTCCAATTTCCAATTTCCAATTTCCAATTTCCAATTTCCAATTTCCAATTTCCAATTTCCAATTTCCAATTTCCAATTTCCAATTTCCAATTTCCAATTTCCAATTTCCAATTTCCAATTTCCAATTTCCAATTTCCAATTTCCAATTTCCAATTTCCAATTTCCAATTTCCAATTTCCAATTTCCAATTTCCAATTTCCAATTTCCAATTTCCAATTTCCAATTTCCAATTTCCAATTTCCAATTTCCAATTTCCAATTTCCAATTTCCAATTTCCAATTTCCAATTTCCAATTTCCAATTTCCAATTTCCAATTTCCAATTTCCAATTTCCAATTTCCAATTTCCAATTTCCAATTTCCAATTTCCATTTCCAATTTCCAATTTCCAATTTCCAATTTCCAATTTCCAATTTCCAATTTCCAATTTCCAATTTCCAATTTCCAATTTCCAATTTCCAATTTCCAATTTCCAATTTCCAATTTCCAATTTCCAATTTCCAATTTCCAATTTCCAATTTCCAATTTCCAATTTCCAATTTCCAATTTCCAATTTCCAATTTCCAATTTCCAATTTCCAATTTCCAATTTCCAATTTCCAATTTCCAATTTCCAATTTCCAATTTCCAATTTCCAATTTCCAATTTCCAATTTCCAATTTCCAATTTCCAATTTCCAATTTCCAATTTCCAATTTCCAATTTCCAATTTCCAATTTCCAATTTCCAATTTCCAATTTCCAATTTCCAATTTCCAATTTCCAATTTCCAATTTCCAATTTCCAATTTCCAATTTCCAATTTCCAATTTCCAATTTCCAATTTCCAATTTCCAATTTCCAATTTCCAATTTCCAATTTCCAATTTCCAATTTCCAATTTCCAATTTCCAATTTCCAATTTCCAATTTCCAATTTCCAATTTCCAATTTCCAATTTCCAATTTCCAATTTCCAATTTCCAATTTCCAATTTCCAATTTCCAATTTCCAATTTCCAATTTCCAATTTCCAATTTCCAATTTCCAATTTCCAATTTCCAATTTCCAATTTCCAATTTCCAATTTCCAATTTCCAATTTCCAATTTCCAATTTCCAATTTCCAATTTCCAATTTCCAATTTCCAATTTCCAATTTCCAATTTCCAATTTCCAATTTCCAATTTCCAATTTCCAATTTCCAATTTCCAATTTCCAATTTCCAATTTCCAATTTCCAATTTCCAATTTCCAATTTCCAATTTCCAATTTCCAATTTCCAATTTCCAATTTCCAATTTCCAATTTCCAATTTCCAATTTCCAATTTCCAATTTCCAATTTCCAATTTCCAATTTCCAATTTCCAATTTCCAATTTCCAATTTCCAATTTCCAATTTCCAATTTCCAATTTCCAATTTCCAATTTCCAATTTCCAATTTCCAATTTCCAATTTCCAATTTCCGATTTCCAATTTCCAATTTCCAATTTCCAATTTCCAATTTCCAATTTCCTATTTCCTATTTCCTATTTCCTATTTCCTATTTCCTATTTCCAATTTCCAATTTCCTATTTCCAATTTCCAATTTCCAATTTCCAATTTCCAGTTTCCAATTTCCAGTTTCCAATTTACAATTTACAATTTACAATTTACAATTTACAATTTACAATTTTCAATTTCCAGTTTCCATTTTCCAATTTACAATTCCAGATTGGAACTTCAATTTCCAATTTCCTGTTTCCAATTTAAAATTTTCAATTTCAAATTTCGATTTTTCAAACTCAAAATTTTCGAATTTTTAATTTTTGAAGCCGAAATTTGCGAATTAGAAATTGTAGAACTAAAAACGATCGAATTTAAAATTTTAGAATTTAGAATTTTCCAGTTCGAATTTGGAATTCTCGAAAATCGAAAACCGAAAATCGAAAATCGAAAATCGAAAATCGAAAATCGAAAATCGAAAATCGAAAATCGAAAATTCGTAATTCGTAATTCGTAATTCGTAATTCGTAATTCGTAATTCGTAATTCGTAATTCGTAATTCGTAATTCGTAATTCGTAATTCGTAATTCGTAATCCGTAATTCGTAATTCGTAATTCGTAATTCGTAATTCGTAATTCGTAATTCGCAATTCGTAATTCGTAATTCGTAATTCGTAATTCGTAATTCGTAATTCGTAATTCGTAATTCGTAATTCGTAATTCGTAATTCGTAATTCGTAATTCGTAATTCGTAATTCGTAATTCGTAATTCGTAATTCGTAATTCGTAATTCGTAATTCGTAATTCGTAATTCGTAATTCGTAATTCGTAATTCGTAATTCGTAATTCGTAATTCGTAATTCGTAATTCGTAATTCGTAATTCGTAATTCGTAATTCGTAATTCGTAATTCGTAATTCGTAATTCGTAATTCGTAATTCGTAATTCGTAATTCGTAATTCGTAATTCGTAATTCGTAATTCGTAATTCGTAATTCGTAATTCGTAATTCGTAATTCGTAATTCGTAATTCGTAATTCGTAATTCGTAATTCGTAATTCGTAATTCGTAATTCGTAATTCGTAATTCGTAATTCGTAATTCGTAATTCGTAATTCGTAATTCGTAATTCGTAATTCGTAATTCGTAATTCGTAATTCGTAATTCGTAATTCGTAATTCGTAATTCGTAATTCGTAATTCGTAATTCGTAATTCGTAATTCGAATTTCGTAATTCGTATTTCGTAATTCGTAATTCGTAATTCGTAATTCGTAATTCGTAATTCGTAATTCGTAATTCGTAATTCGTAATTCGTAATTCGTAATTCGTAATTCGTAATTCGTAATTCGTAATTCGTAATTCGTAATTCGTAATTCGTAATTCGTAATTCGTAATTCGTAATTCGTAATTCGTAATTCGTAATTCGTAATTCGTAATTCGTAATTCGTAATTCGTAATTCGTAATTCGTAATTCGTAATTCGTAATTCGTAATTCGTAATTCGTAATTCGTAATTCGTAATTCGTAATTCGTAATTCGTAATTCGTAATTCGTAATTCGTAATTCGTAATTCGTAATTCGTAATTCGTAATTCGTAATTCGTAATTCGTAATTCGTAATTCGTAATTCGTAATTCGTAATTCGTAATTCGTAATTCGTAATTCGTAATTCGTAATTCGTAATTCGTAATTCGTAATTCGTAATTCGTAATTCGTAATTCGTAATTCGTAATTCGTAATTCGTAATTCGTAATTCGTAATTCGTAATTCGTAATTCGTAATTCGAATTTCGTAATTCGTATTTCGTATTTCGTATTTCGTATTTCGTATTTCGTATTTCGTATTTCGTATTTCGTAATTCGTAATTCGTAATTCGTAATTCGTAATTCGTAATTCGTAATTCGTAATTCGTAATTCGTAATTCGTAATTCGTAATTCGTAATTCGTAATTCGTAATTCGTAATTCGTAATTCGTAATTCGTAATTCGTAATTCGTAATTCGTAATTCGTAATTCGTAATTCGTAATTCGTAATTCGTAATTCGTAATTCGTAATTCGTAATTCGTAATTCGTAATTCGTAATTCGTAATTCGTAATTCGTAATTCGTAATTCGTAATTCGTAATTCGTAATTCGTAATTCGTAATTCGTAATTCGTAATTCGTAATTCGTAATTCGTAATTCGTAATTCGTAATTCGTAATTCGTAATTCGTAATTCGTAATTCGTAATTCGTAATTCGTAATTCGTAATTCGTAATTCGTAATTCGTAATTCGTAATTCGTAATTCGTAATTCGTAATTCGTAATTCGTAATTCGTAATTCGTAATTCGTAATTCGTAATTCGTAATTCGTAATTCGTAATTCGTAATTCGTAATTCGTAATTCGTAATTCGTAATTCGTAATTCGTAATTCGTAATTCGTAATTCGTAATTCGTAATTCGTAATTCGTAATTCGTAATTCGTAATTCGTAATTCGTAATTCGTAATTCGTAATTCGTAATTCGTAATTCGTAATTCGTAATTCGTAATTCGTAATTCGTAATTCGTAATTCGTAATTCGTAATTCGTAATTCGTAATTCGTAATTCGTAATTCGTAATTCGTAATTCGTAATTCGTAATTCGTAATTCGTAATTCGTAATTCGTAATTCGTAATTCGTAATTCGTAATTCGTAATTCGTAATTCGTAATTCGTAATTCGTAATTCGTAATTCGTAATTCGTAATTCGTAATTCGTAATTCGTAATTCGTAATTCGTAATTCGTAATTCGTAATTCGTAATTCGTAATTCGTAATTCGTAATTCGTAATTCGTAATTCGTAATTCGTAATTCGTAATTCGTAATTCGTAATTCGTAATTCGTAATTCGTAATTCGTAATTCGTAATTCGTAATTCGTAATTCGTAATTCGTAATTCGTAATTCGTAATTCGTAATTCGTAATTCGTAATTCGTAATTCGTAATTCGTAATTCGTAATTCGTAATTCGTAATTCGTAATTCGTAATTCGTAATTCGTAATTCGTAATTCGTAATTCGTAATTCGTAATTCGTAATTCGTAATTCGTAATTCGTAATTCGTAATTCGTAATTCGTAATTCGTAATTCGTAATTCGTAATTCGTAATTCGTAATTCGTAATTCGTAATTCGTAATTCGTAATTCGTAATTCGTAATTCGTAATTCGTAATTCGTAATTCGTAATTCGTAATTCGTAATTCGTAATTCGTAATTCGTAATTCGTAATTCGTAATTCGTAATTCGTAATTCGTAATTCGTAATTCGTAATTCGTAATTCGTAATTCGTAATTCGTAATTCGTAATTCGTAATTCGTAATTCGTAATTCGTAATTCGTAATTCGTAATTCGTAATTCGTAATTCGTAATTCGTAATTCGTAATTCGTAATTCGTAATTCGTAATTCGTAATTCGTAATTCGTAATTCGTAATTCGTAATTCGTAATTCGTAATTCGTAATTCGTAATTCGTAATTCGTAATTCGTAATTCGTAATTCGTAATTCGTAATTCGTAATTCGTAATTCGTAATTCGTAATTCGTAATTCGTAATTCGTAATTCGTAATTCGTAATTCGTAATTCGTAATTCGTAATTCGTAATTCGTAATTCGTAATTCGTAATTCGTAATTCGTAATTCGTAATTCGTAATTCGTAATTCGTAATTCGTAATTCGTAATTCGTAATTCGTAATTCGTAATTCGTAATTCGTAATTCGTAATTCGTAATTCGTAATTCGTAATTCGTAATTCGTAATTCGTAATTCGTAATTCGTAATTCGTAATTCGTAATTCGTAATTCGTAATTCGTAATTCGTAATTCGTAATTCGTAATTCGTAATTCGTAATTCGTAATTCGTAATTCGTAATTCGTAATTCGTAATTCGTAATTCGTAATTCGTAATTCGTAATTCGTAATTCGTAATTCGTAATTCGTAATTCGTAATTCGTAATTCGTAATTCGTAATTCGTAATTCGTAATTCGTAATTCGTAATTCGTAATTCGTAATTCGTAATTCGTAATTCGTAATTCGTAATTCGTAATTCGTAATTCGTAATTCGTAATTCGTAATTCGTAATTCGTAATTCGTAATTCGTAATTCGTAATTCGTAATTCGTAATTCGTAATTCGTAATTCGTAATTCGTAATTCGTAATTCGTAATTCGTAATTCGTAATTCGTAATTCGTAATTCGTAATTCGTAATTCGTAATTCGTAATTCGTAATTCGTAATTCGTAATTCGTAATTCGTAATTCGTAATTCGTAATTCGTAATTCGTAATTCGTAATTCGTAATTCGTAATTCGTAATTCGTAATTCGAATTTCGTAATTCGAATTTCGTAATTCGTAATTCGTAATTCGTATTTCGTAATTCGTAATTCGTAATTCGTAATTCGTAATTCGTAATTCGTAATTCGTAATTCGTAATTCGTAATTCGTAATTCGTAATTCGTAATTCGTAATTCGTAATTCGTAATTCGTAATTCGTAATTCGTAATTCGTAATTCGTAATTCGTAATTCGTAATTCGTAATTCGTAATTCGTAATTCGTAATTCGTAATTCGTAATTCGTAATTCGTAATTCGTAATTCGTAATTCGTAATTCGTAATTCGTAATTCGTAATTCATAATTCGTAATTCGTAATTCGTAATTCGTAATTCGTGATTCGTAATTGAAATTCGAAGTTAGAAATCAGAAATTTTAATGAAAATAGCAGTTATGGTTAAAAACAATTAAAATGTGTTGGAAAATACGCAAAATGCAACTTTTATGATTGAAATGACTGACTGAATGACTCCAAGTTCGCAATCCATCAGCATAAATTTAGCATGCCGTTTCCTGCGGGGCTGCAGTGGCTGATTTCATTAGCATTATTATAACAACGAGGTGCCGTTCATTGACAACTGTTTACCAGCGGCGTCTGAGTTATTGCGATGCAGTAGGCTCTCCCATCCTACGCCTTCTGCGAAAAGTTACGAACGCCTCACTGCCTCCTTTGACTCGCTACTAGAGGAGTCCAGCGTGAGCTACTATGTCGGTAAAATGGTAGGCGATAAAAAGTATTTCGATTCGCATTGTTTTACCTGCCAGAAGATGTTAATGGGTCATGCATAATTCATTCTCTGGTTGAGGGTTAAACTACTCTAGTTAGATGGATTCAATGTACCGGAAAGCGATTAGGTTCGATTATTGCACTACCAACTCGATAATGGTATATAATGGTTTGATTAGAACTGGAACAAGTGTTTTGCGAAACTACTGACGTATGTTCACAGCTCAAGTATCGCTTATTTCTATTTTTTTTTCCTAATCGATTCCCGCCATAATTTATTATCGAACTCGTTCGCTGATTACAATATTCATAAAATTGGTCCTTTTAATGTCAAATTTGATACAAAATAAACAGACAGCTCCAAATGGAAGCGGAGACAGCGGGCTACTTTCCCACAAACAAAGAAGAGATTTATAGCGCAAAATATCACAATCGGTAACGCAAAACAAGGGTTGTCGTTTTCTCCTGCCACTAATGCGTGATCAAATTTCAGCATGGTAAATATCGTGCATAAATCACCTCCTCCTCGAACTCCCTGGCCGTGATCCCTGGCTAGAGCATAACCTGGGTCGGAAAACTTCGTTCGTTCGTTCGTTTGTTCGTTCGTTCAGTCTCTACGCGTGCTTCTGTATTCGAAGCAATTCTCTCGACCGACCTGATGGAAAAACGCAGGGGCGGGGTTCAAAACATGTCGATGACAAATTTACGGTGATTTATTCCACCCCTTTAATTCAACGTAAATGGAAGCTGATGATATTTGATATTCCACTTATTCACCGCACGAGCGCGGATTGTTTGTACAATTTATGCGAAAGTATTTTTCACGAACAGTCGCGATACGTTCTTCAAATACAAAAAAAAAACAGTTCACTACTATACTATGGCTGTGTCAGTTGAATTCAAAATATCCTAAAAGTATCACAGCATGCCGCGATCTTCTCAATATTCGAGATGACGTTTAGTAGGAAACGATGTTTATATTCATTCGGATTTCCTAGCAATCGTTTTACCATTGCTTTTAATTCCACTTTCCAATCACCACAAAATACCAGGAATACTAGAATACTGTAACGAGGTCCTACAATGATGCAGAGTCACCACTAGAAACGACCAGAGAAGTCTTCCATTACGCCGCTGATTGCTTTGATCGGAAGGTAAAAAGGGTTCACCGTTAAAATTGCTGCGCAAGTAGATTAAAAAAGTTTTCCATGGCTTTCGAATGTCCGCGGTGGATCGAAAGAAAATCGCAAATTCAACCGAAGTGTAAGTCACGAAATAAGGTAAAGTTAAAAATTGCTTTTTTGCCCCACCACCACCAAAAAAGGGCATCCATTTTTTTGTCTTCTTTTCGTCGATGCGATGGTGGCAGGAAAAGGAAAAGAGTTTTACTTTTGGCCTGCTGGCTGTCAAACATTTGCACTGCAGGTACACGGCTCGAATGAACTGAAGTCTCTCCCATTTGCTTACGCCGCTGCTGCTGCTGCTGCTGGTGTGCTCCAGAGCAGATGGCAAGCAAATTTTTGGGATGTGGGTTCCTCGAGGGGCTGTTGTACCTACCTACGGTAAGGTAAACTGGGTTGGAGTGGCTAATTTATGACAAAGGAAGTCTGCCCCGGGCCCTCGCAGCACTGCGGAGATGAGCTTTCGTTTTGGTGGGTCGCGATTAAATTTTCATGCCTACTCTGATGCTGCGGGCAAATTGAAAGTTTTTGGTGTGCTTGGAAACAAAAAAAAAACATTGAAAAGGAAAAAGGGTACATTGTTTCAAGCGATAATGGGACCAATTTATGCTGCTAGCGCGGGAGTTTCGTGACGAGGGTTCACGGAATGTTGAATAATTTTATACTTACCTACAAGATGCCAATTTC
>NC_080671.1:470118995-470149597 GCF_030247195.1 Topomyia yanbarensis
CCTCTCTAATTTGTGAAAAGTGGTCCAGGTCAGGATGCTAGCGACTATATCTATGACGATCTGTTAAGCTACTGATGAGACGAAATCAGTAGACAAAATCCGACTTTATCCAAGATGCATAATGCACGATTATATAAAAATAAAACAAAGACATAACACGGTGTGTTTGGTAGAACAATTTTATTCGAAATAAGTCGGCATCGCTAAAACTTCAGCATGTGATAGAATGCGCTTTTCCCTTTCATTTGAAAGTAAAATTAAAATATTCTATCGGGGGCTCCAGAACAACTTTTTATTTTAAAGTTTTTTTGTTTGAAAACATAAGTTTTTCAATGAAACTGGTTCACATTGTTGCCCCTAGGTATTACTTTAGACATTCAAATATTACCAAAAGTGAGAATCTGATGGGCAATTTCATTGTGTACAACTTAGTAGAAAACTACATCGCGATCTAAAATCGCTAGAGAAAGATATTAAATGTTTATCAAAAATTTCTAGATTCGCACGGGGCCTATTGTTTAAGAAGCTTTTTTTGGAACAACATTTTTATTTGTAAAAAAATGGATTGCCTTATTTTAACAGTGTGCTCAGAAGAACTTGAATGCTAGCAAAGTCCCACCTTGAAGGGTAAAAAAACATAATTCCAGATTCCACCGTTTTATGCGCACCAATGATATTTCAGGAGCATGGAGATATAGAGAAGAGTAGATAAAATTTGAACGAAATTAGTACTCTTTTGAAAGATGCTGGGCAATGCAGCAAAATGAAACAATTTTTTTCTGTCACAGATATACAGTAAAGACCCGTTTTTATCAGCCCCTTGGCGAATTTTAAGCTGATAAAACAGGGACATTGATAAAATCGGGACATATATTTTTCTGCCTTTTTATTAAACCGAAGCTCATAAAATATTCTTCCTTGTTCCTTAGATATAGCCTTGCAACCTTTTTTGATTATTTACTTTAAGTTCCCCTTAAGGGGGTCTGACAGTGCAAAATTTAAAAAAAAATATTTTTATTTTTGCATTTTTCGGATCTCTAAGATAAGAAATATATGCCTAAGAATGGATTTATTCGAATTCAACTTGGTTCGTTTGCTAGAGCCCATTAAACTACCAACTATCAATTTTCATATGAAGCTGATAAAATCGGATAAAAAAGCTGATAAAATCGGGTGCTGATAAAATCGGGTCTCCACTGTATTTGTTTCTTCTTTTTTTTCTTCACTCATTTTGGAGTATGCTTGATGTAACCTTGAATCAACCTTTTTGCTCGTTAGCATCTTGTGGGATATCTATATTTGGCCTAAATTTTAACTTTATATTTGATCAAACTCAATTATATATGTAGTCATTTGATTTGATTTCGATTGAGAATCCTGATTGACACTGAACTGAACTGGCAACTCTGTCTTCTTGATATGTTGTCTTTGCTCTTCACGATACATTTTGCATTTACCCGAATAAATATTTTTGAATGTTTGGGTGACCCTTTCTCGCCAATATCAAAAAGTTATAACTTATCCTCATAGAAAAATATTAAAACAAGCGTTATATTCTCATTTTTACATACAGTCGTCCTATAGGTCAGCGTGTATGGAATGAACGGGACTATCCATAGATTTTGAACTGGAAGTTCATAACATAAATTTTGCTGTATCAATTAATGGGGAAACATTGCTTTTTGTGAGGTTCCTCGAGCATTTTTGAAGTATTATTGTTGTAAAATTCCTTCATCTTTCCAACATTCCGAAAGAAAAACAAGTGTATGGGAAAGATCTGACTTCTATCGACCTGTTTAAGGAAAAAAAGCCTAAATTAATCACCAAACATAAAAAATGTAGATTTTTATGGTTTTATTGGCAAAAACGTTTAGCGTTACTACAAAAATCATTGATACACAAGATTATTCCGATTAATCAAAAATAAGCAGATAAATTGTACCTTTTTCAATTGTAAGATTACTTAATAAATTTCAAAACAATCATGGATAGAAGTTGAGCGTGTTTAGAATAAAATTGATGTTTGTTCAGATGTTTTTTGGAAGAATTTATCTTATCGAAAATTTACTAAAAGAAGCCCATATAAACTGAAGTATACCCTGATTTTAAGGTAAAATAGTTTCGTAAAAAAATGTCCTCGTATCTCACTAACTACACTGTGATTAGTGGCAGCTTCTATGTCAAATGCTGTTGCCGAAAGGAATCTGGAACTGTGGCATTTCTGGTTTCGTTCACACGTAAAGATTTATGCCGAAAGATAAGCATTTCTGAACTCAATACATTGATAGCCATTTTCAATGTAAAATCGTATACTGAATCCAGTAGAACAGTTTTCGACTTAGAGTGAAGAAATAAATTTAATCTTTAAAATAAAATGTACGTTTAGTAAAGCACAAATATCTACGGTTAAAGTGCATCGACATGGAATATTATTATCTTAAAGTTAGGGTAATTGCATGTATTTTTGGTTGTCCGAGCATTCTGTTTTAATGCGACTAATTGTTCTGACCGTTTTTACGAGTTTGTTGAAATTTTGTCTTATTTTTTTCTCGTTCCTTCAGAAAAATGAGCGCTTGGTCAAAATTTTGGGCAAGATAAAACGATTTAAAAAATTATTTTTGAGGGAAACTGAAAGCTTGCTAACATCCAATGAAAATAAATACTTGTTTGTTTGAATCGGATGAAAATTGCGAAAGTTATTCATTTTTTGCAAAATAGAACTTTTTTGAGTTTGGGGCCGTACACAAATGACGTAGCTTTTTTTCGGTGATTTTTTACCCCTCCCTTCCCCCTCGTAGCATTTGGTCACAAAATTCTAACCTCCCCCTCGTAAATAACGTAGCATTTACCTACCCCCTCCCCCTCGTCCCATGCAAACCGCCCGGGTGATGAAAAAAAAATTACATGTTTTTCAATTATTTTATATACATGTCCTTTCAAAATGTTTGACGACTTTTATCAACATTTTCATTATAACAGCAAATTGCGTGCAAAATAAGCCTATTTCATCACAAATCTAGTGTTGATAGTTTTGTTTTCAATTTTATATGTCAAGGGGAGCATGAAGAGAAGTTCTCTCAGTTCACAATCCTGCAGCTGCCAATAGTTCTAAGAAGCATACGTTCATCTAAATTACTAAATTTTGTTTGGTTGAATCCGAATTCAGCTTCCAAACGAAGTCTACTGGTTAGCAACATTAGCTAACTAATGTAGCAAGTTAAATCTGCATACAAAATCTTTTCGTATTTTTGCGAACTTGTAATTCCGCGAATCGTAAAATTTATTTTATGAAAAACCGCATCAAAAGTAACTTGTTTGAATTTAAATTCATTTCTCTTGGGAATGGAAGATCATTAAATTGTTTTCTCTAAACAATGGGTTTTAAACTTAATGCTACGTCGCACAACTTCTAACCCTACCCTCCCCCTCGTCACACTTCGTCACAAATTTGGTATATCCTCCCTACCCCCCAAAATGCTACGTCATTTATGCATGGCCCCTTTCTCTGGGTCAATTTGTTGAACCGTCTCGAATTTTTCTAGGGCTGAAAAATATGAAGTGTTCTTTTTTAGAACTGTGTTAAAAATAAAATGAAGAATTTTGAGAGATTTTGAGCTGTGGTAATGTTCAACAAAAACAATAATTTCAGGCTCATTGAAGTGATAATTCATCGAATGATTGTAATACAATACTGCGTGTAATATTTACACGTGTTATACAGAAAATAACACTCTTATGATACAAAATTCGTCGTATACTCAACCCTCACACGTTATAAAGTTCATATCTTGAAAGTCAAGCTGCAGGACTATGTTTTGTGCAATGATAATACAAACTTTACTACATACTACTACATGCGTCAAGTATTGAAAAACTAATTATTTGTAAAACTAATATTTTTTTTCCTTTCCTTCGATACGCCGTAAAAGCCTATGTGAATCCAGTATAATTTCAAATTACAAACTTCTAGCCGTTTTATTAAAACTGTTCTACTATATTTTTTTTGAACTTCTTGTTCGGATTCAGCATAGAAATCTACATCGAAAATGGAAGTGATATATTAAAGTTCAGAATTTTATTTTTATTTTGTTCACTAGTGTAATAAGAGGATTAGGCACATGACACTGTGTCTCATTTTTACCTCAAATTATATAAAAATGTTTTCATATATTGCATTTCATTTTGTTCTGTAAAATTTGTGGATAACAGTTTGGAACGTAATAAGCGAATTTCCTTAAAAAATGAAAATACCGCTATGTAGCCTTGTAGCGAGCGCCTATTCCTTCGAATCAAGTATATTAAATTTATTGATTGAAAATCGGGATTGGTTTTCATTTTTTTTTAATGCGGGTGCGGGTCGGGTTTGGATCTGGTTCGGGTCGGGTACGGGTCGGGTTCGGATTCTTTTTCATGCCCGGGTACGGGTCGGGTTCGGGTAATCTTACAAAAATAATATTCGGGTTCGGGTCGGGTCCGGGTACGAAAATTCCCATACCCGCCCATCTCTATACCACACCTCATAAAGTGTCATTTTCGCCCAAGACTCGGAGAAATCTGATAATATACTTTTTCTGCTGAGAATGGGACTTTGTATACATTGAAATTTATCTGAATTTACTGTTCATTTAAACCCAACATTTTTTTGTAAGTCCTTGTTAATCGACTTCTTAATCCATAGGCCCCGCGCACACCTAAAAACTGATTAAATTTTAATAACTTTCTCGGGGATTTTATATCGATTTATAGCATTCTACGAAGTTGTAGACAATGGGATTGTTCATCAGATTCTCACTTTTAGTATTTTTTGAATGTCTATAGTACCAATTAGTAGCAAAAATGCGCATTAATTTCATTAAAAAGCTTAAGTTTTCAATCAAAAAACTTTAAAATAAAAAGTTGTTCTAGACCCCCCGACAGAATATTTTAATTTTACATTCAAATGAAAGGGAAAAGTCCATTCTTTCATATTCCGAAGTTTTACAGATGCCGATTTTTTTTGAATAAAGTTGTTCGACAAAGACACCGTGATAATTAAAGTTGCTTATGTTGCATTCAAATGCTGCATAAGCAACTGAAAACGGAAACTGATTTGAGTATAAAGAAATTAATTGAATACGGAAATAGATGAAGAATATGGGATATTCATAGTTGCACATAATCCATCTGATGTTCGTCGAAGGAATCATGGTAGAAATATCACTATTTCTGGTCTATACGCAAAAAGAATTACTTTCGAGAACCTGAATGAAGCAAACAATCTGAAGACCATTTAGTTCTCAAGATCTCATAGAATGAAATACAAACGAATTTTCTACTAAAACCTTGTTAGGCACCTCCCCCTCTATATCATCCCATGAAGCCGCCACTGTTCCTACTCAAAAATAGTGATGGCACCCGACAAAAAGAAATGCCTTTCCTTTTCGCCGGTTGCTGCGATGAATAAACTTAACGCTCACGCTTTTCCATTGACCTGAATCACGAGGGGGGGATCTCGAAGACTCCGCTCAAAAGTTTAGATTTATAAGCATTATCAAATTGATTTCATTGGCCCGTCTGGCGACGAAAATGGTTGAAAGCGATTCCAGATTGTTTGGAAGGAGGGGCAACGGTTTATTTTCCTACTAAAGGATTATCTGCTTCCTTCAGCCGTAACGTTGATCGCCAACAAGAATGCTGCAGATAATACCAAAGACCGACAACGATATGAATTAATTATTGCGGTGAAAGTTTACCGATCCAACAGTTTTGATTGGGCTGCCGGTGGCCTCGAGGGTGAACTGTTTGCGGAGGCTTTCAACGAGATTGTCCATCTTTGAGATTAGCAGCTCGGTGTCTCAAGGGCACATTACTACATCAAAGGGTTGAGAGTTTGACGAGATAGGTTGCTAAACTCTTGCTAATAAATCTAATCGTTTAGTTTTCAGAAGCAATACGGCCCCGGGGGTTATTTTACATAGAATTAATGGCTTGAAATAACTTTGGTATTTCACACAACGGCTACACTCGGCTCTCCTACCTCGATAGGCCTCATTAAAACAGCCTACACACAAAAAGGTGCTGTGAGGTAGTGGCTAATTATAATTTAAAGACGAATCTAGCAAGGGTAACTTGCAGCCGTTCCGTACCATAAATAGTTCTTGAAATGGCCTTGCTTGTTTTCGCATGAAAAAAGGATAAGAGGCGGCTTGAGGCTCTGAAATCAACTCGCACCTGGTGGTGGAGCTTGCAAATTACGTAGGTAGCTTGCCATGCTATTTTGAAGAAAGATTCCCGCACACGAGTAGGCTGTTGTCGCTGCGAGAAGTGGTAGAGGATTTTGAGTGCCCTTTGCAGTGGTGAATTTGCCGAGTGTTGATGCGTACAGCTATGCTGAGTTCTTAAGCCGTTGAGGGGTTTCGCAGTTGAGCAGGGATTCGTGCAGATTGGCGCGATGATTGTATTATTCTGGTAATTTGGTTATGCTCGGGTTTAGAGGAGCTCTCAATTTAATTAAATGTGCGTTCGTGTTTCTTTGGAGGTTCTCATGTGCTGGGATGTTACGGACGTGAAATTTGAGATTCTTTGGAAAATTTCTGAGTAAATTGAGGAGGTAGTAAAGTTAAGCTGTTATTATTATACAAACCAATTTCCAACTTGCTATTTACCGTTTGTCTGTAAAGCTACCTAGAGTAATAACACTTCATTACACTCTTGAAGTCACACTTAAAACTAAATTTGCACTTCAAAAGTTACTTCAGAATGCGCAGTCAACTATCTTGAAGTCGTGATTCATCTTTCATCTCTATTCGGTTTACGAAAAAGCTCAAACGGATTCCAAAACTATCGATCCAGAAACTTTCCCGCACTCTGAATTAATTTCACCCCATAAAATTCCACTTGGTGAAAACCGAAAACTTTTCATTCGTGTAATTAACCCGTCAGTAGTGTTTATGCATTCGACGTTGCATCGAAAGTTCTTGACTCGCTATCGCAATCCGTGACGAGCTGTAATCGGACAGCTTGAAAGTCCGCCGAAAAGTGCAACCAGTTCGACCCATCCCCTTCTTTCGCCAGCTCCGGCAATTAAAAGTCGTTTTTTCCCTGTTACACGAACGAAGCAACGCCAGCCAGAAAAAAAATGTACATTCGAAATACTTTTTCAGCGGTGAGAGCAATAATTTTCTCCCCGATTTGTTTTAATGAGCTTAGACAGAGCAGCGACTTCAGGAGTGGCACTAGCGAGTCAAAACAGCTCTTCAGTTGAAGGAGAAATTAATTACCCTTCACCAAATTACACATAAATGAAAATGAGAAGGAAAGTGCATCCAGGTTCGATGGGGCGGTTTTTCGTTGGAGTTGATTTTGGATGGCAGCCCTTGTAGCTGAGTGTGTTAAATTGTGTAGTACTGTCATACATCGTGAGTTGAGGTTCTTGCCGTTAATAGTTGAGTAGTATGTCATGCTTTTTCATGGTGGAAATATTTATCAAGTTGCTTTGGTTTATGTCCTATTCAATACTGCCAGAATTTACTACGGAATTTTGAACAACCGTCTCTTAACATTCATGGGTAGTAAATTTTAATAAACAAAAAATCCTTTAAATTGATAAAATACCGCAAAAAGTCATCCGATACTTTCAATACCATTTGAATCATTGAAACGCCATAAACACTAACGAAGGGTAAAAATTACCGTTCCCCACCGCCACCAGGATCTCATTTTGCGCTTCAAAGAGTATCAATTTCAATTAAAATTAAAAATACTCACCCACGCACTCCCGTCATTCCCGTGCGTGGTGGTATCCCAACCGAAACGTCCATTGGCTTCAGGCCAGACGAGCTGTACTCACATTAATGATTTAATAAAAAAAAATTAATCAAGCATAATTAAATTATCATAACTCGGGTACCACCACACCAACCATCATTCAGATCGAATATTGGCTGTTCGCATTATTCAGCACCAAATCAGCTATCCGGTGCGCCGTTCTCGGAATGGCTGTAAATTACATATATGGGAGTGAAAAAAAGTAGAGAAGGTAATCCACTTTGGGTTGATTGAATGCGGAATGGTGATTTTTATTGGTTGAAGTACTCATGTGCTATTGGTGGCTAAAAACTATTTGAGGTATTCAGACTTATAATTTTTGAGTTATATTATTTTTAATTATTTTCTTTCCTAAACATAATTACCTTAAAATTTGCTTAACTTCCCGATATGAATAGAATTACAAGATTATAACAGAATTCAATATTCGTAACATATTGTGTTATAAATTTGGTGTCATTATTAGTTAGAATAGCAGAGAATATTAAAACAAGTAACAACGCGGAATATAGTTTTGAAATCTTTCCATTATGTGTTTCTGATCCCGATCAGTGTACAATTAGTAAATTAGTTATGTCTAAAGGAGAGATACCCCCCCCCCTTCCCCCTCATCATCAATCGCTTGAGCGTGATAGACGAAATTCTACCCATGATTTCGGCAGCTATATTTTTTAGAGATTTTAGAGATTCGGGCTTACAGACACGTGCTTCTTGCTACAGTACAATCAGCGAGGATATCGTGCTGTTGTTGGAGAAATCTGGCAATCTTCAATTGAGCTGGTAAGACGAAATATTTTGCAATCGTTTTTAAAAGACCAGTGAGGAGTCTTCAACACTAGACACACGCCATCCAGTGGCGGATACAGGGGGAGGGTCCTGGGGGTCAATTTTCAATCTGTTGAGAAATTCTGAATTAGTTTCAATTTTATATTGTTTTAAACTTAAAATCATTTCAAACCAAATTTGACCACCAAAACGGATCTTCGTTAAGGGGGTCCTCTACTCGCGAGGCCTAAAATTGAGCCCTTTTTTGGGAATAAATTGTAAAGCATCTACTCAATGGATTTTGAAACTTTTTTTTTGAAGATACATGTTTTGACTTTTCAATTTTACATTTGAAGACGAAAAGAAAAATCTCTCGCTACCTTGAAAATTCAATTATGGCATTGATGTTGAAACAGCATGAGTCCCGTTTAAATAAAGTTTTGGCAAATTGGGTAATCTATAATCAAAAAACTCATATTTTTTATAATCATAGTCACGTTGGCTATGGGAGGGATTTCTTTTATTTTATAATTTGTAAAAGTTATGTAAAGATTTGTGAAAATTTCCAATATTTACGATATTTTTTGGCCTATTAGGGGCCATAAAAATTGAACAAATTGAAATTTTGCAAATCCCTCCCGACCAAACATAGCGGTATGTTTTCTGAACAATTGGAGAAAAAATATTTTTGAAAAGTCTTACTTAAACCCTTAAAAAACACTACTTTCGGGAAAACGCGTTTAAAGATAAAGTACAGTGTATAACTCAATCTTACAAGTTAAACTGCTATACCGGGGCCGTAGAGTTCTCCTTTTTCATCACGAAAATATTCTTGGTTGTCGACATTTTGCTCCCTTTGTTGAATTCGGGCCTGTTTTGCAGCGACACCCACTTTGCGTCCAGAGCGAGTGATACGTTCACCGACGAGTCGAGTAGCACATCTTTCAGCTTCAGTCCCCAAGGTAATTCCCATCACCTCCATAGCTTGTAATATCGATGAAAATCCTTGGTTGAAGATGCTGACTGCCAAATAAGTCGCAACATTGACCACCTGCCTGCCAGAATGCAAGTGTTTTGGCGCTAAGGCCCAGATTCCACTACTCAGAAACTCATTGTCATTTTGGGTGTGAGCTCCTAAGCATCTTTCTAATAAATCATTAGATGATAGACTTTCGTAGATGGGTTGCAATAATTCTACGATGGAAGGAGCGATGGGGATCCTGACATGTTCGAAAGATTCTAAAGTTCCTTTTGCCTCTGCCTGACGCCACTTGCACCAACTGTCCTCACCGGATGGACACTTTGAGTGTTGGGGATTTTCATTCGATGACGAGCAGTGTTCGAGGGAAGCCCAGATTGCATTTCGCATATGTTCTACAGAATTTGAGTTTCTCCGAATCACCAGCCCATAAAATTTTGTTAGCTCGCCGATCAATTTGACCGTCAACTTTCTCTTTCCTTTCCCACCGCTACCTTTGTTTTCTTTCTTCAGTTTTCGTAATCTCGTTCCTTGCATGCTTTTCAAATGACTTTAGGAACATCGATTTCCATCTTTCCAGCACTGCCTGAATGAATAATGGTGCAATCGTTCTTGTGACTTTCATACCACTCCGTGAATTCTTCGGCATTCACGTCTATCGATTTTTTTATGATACACGTTTGACAAAAGCTTGACTTTACCACCGTGTTCACGACCTTCCCACTGAAACCCCCAATAAGTGTAGCGACGCCGAATAAGGAACAGAAGCCTCGCTTCTTCCAGGTACCATCTCCCGAAACAGTCAAAATTTCGGCAACATTCCCATGTTCTGTGTTCATTGCTTTCTCCTCGTTCACAGCGATCCGTAACACGGAGTCGTAGACTGAAGCTGCGGCGATTAAGACATTGATAATAAGTTTTGTTTGCAATTCCAGTACAAATATCCATGAAATCACAAAACTTATTCAATCCCTCATGTCCCACACCAAGCAAACGAAACACGAATACCAACCGTCGGTTCACCATTAATTTTAGGAAAGCACGGTACAGATTTTTCTCTACATTTGGCGCAGCGCATGATAAGGATGGCACGTTTTGCAAACAACCTTTTCCGAAATAGCACTGAAGACGGAATAAAACTCAATGAAGCGATAAGAAAAAGCCGCTCCTAACAATCGCCTACCGCTTAATTTTCGCGCCGACGCACTTGCAAATTCGGTATCGTACTTCGCCAATAAAGGGCTACTGTTCTTTCTCTTTTTAATTCGGCCAGCGACACGAGAATAGCCCTTTGTTTGCCTACCCTTTCTATCCATTTTTAATCGAAAGACTCCGATACAGTGACGTTACCACTGAGTAAAGCCATGTCAAGTGTTCCTCGAATTTTTCGCAAAATCACCGATCTTCATGAGGTATATTTTATTGTATAGGGATTATGGTGAATAGCTTTTGGTATAAATATTTCGTTAAAATTCCTTTTTTTCTTTAAGATATTAACCCTTAAACTTTATTGCATGATAAAATTGTTAATTTTATATCTCAAAAACTACTGAAGATAATTCAATGAATTTTTGTACACTTATGAAATGATATTTGCAATATCTTGTAAAAATGTTTTTACTCTATAATTGTGTGAATAACGGTACTTTGAATCTATTTTAAATTTTCAATTGTATTTTTTCTTGTGTTCTTCACGCTAAAAATTTTCAAAACGTATGTCAAATTATGCGGCAATCTTTCACCTTCAATAATCTGTATTGATAATTTTTCATTTTTGTTCCTATCGAGAGTTATGGAGGAATTTGTAACAGTGCGCTCTTTCAACGCACGCCCCACTTTGATGCAACCCGCGAGAACGTTCATATTGGCAACGTCGCACGTCGCAACCACAGAATGCGCATCGCATGGGAAGTGCGCATCGCATGACTATAAGAAACCACATCTCTCGGTTAGCGCAAAAAGGCAAACTTTTCAATACGGATTATCGAAGGTCATTTTTTCCGTTTATTTTGAGATGCGTTAAATTTTTTTGACCGAAGTGCGCAACAAAAATTATAGTTGTTTAATATATTTATTATTATTATAATTTAATGTTACTAACAATTAACATCTTTAAAAACACTTCTGTTGGTCAAAATACATCTACGTTATATCCAAATTCATTTTTAGTCTGCAACATTAATATATGAAAATTGAAAATCTTATGCCAACAGCATTTTATTTCACGTTTTTATTTTCGCGAGTGATATTACTTTTAAACAACGATGTGTCTTTTGAAAAAAGTTTACATAAAATCTGTTGTTCAATCGCATCGATGTTGGGGTTTTTTTATCACTATTGCTTCTGTTAATTCTGTTAATTGGTGGTTCTCCAAGTTCTGGTAAGATATTATTTATTTTTGTCGAATTTCATTTAATCATCAACGATCTTTATTTTAAAATCATCGTTATAGTTTTCCGCATGTACCTGTTCAGTCATCGAATATTCCAGTTCCATTACTTTGGCAAACACCATAAGAAGAAAAATTAAACGTTAAATTTTTCTATATTTTAAACGCGTTAACCATTTACTATAAACATGGGATGTAAAATTGAAAATTTAACGAAAATTGTGTTTTATTCATGCCCACATATATTTTCGTTGTATTTTTTGCGCCCATTACGACATATGCTACATTTGTGTTGACCAATATAATTTTTAAATTTATCACTCCACATGGATGCCACAAAAATAAGATACGACGAACATATTTATGAATTTTTTTTTACGGAATACATCATTCGTGTGATCGACCCATATTTATAACATAAAACAATCGAATGTTTTTTTGAGCAAATATTGTCTATTCTATAAATATTCTATATTCTACAAATCTATTATAGCATTTCGCGAGTTGTCTCTATATGGGAAACACCCAAGTGCGATCGAAACAAAAACAAAAACAAAAACAAAATGAGCCCTTAATTTAACGCACGACCCTATGGCGCATGGCTGAAAAGTCGCTATGTGGATTTAAGAAAAGATTCGCAATATACCGTGCTACCTCTCAGACAGAACCAACTGGAAATAAAACGTGGTGAAGTATGTCAATATGTCCAACTTGGCCATTTCACGAGTCAAGATTTTATTGCTAATGACTTTTATTTCTGCACCGTTTTCAACATAATTTCACAGCTACAGAGGCGTAGCCAGAAATTTGGTTTGGAGGGGGTTTTGACGAAAATCTTAGATTTTTCAAAAATGTTGGCGGGTCTATTTATGACATTTAATCTGTAGGCCGCGATCGACTGGGTACTACTGTGTTCTGCACTAATAGCGAAATGGGATGGTGTGAGCGCTATAACCCTACCGTAGGCAGAACTAAATACCTGTCACAGGTGTCAGTTATGTTGGGTGGCGGACTACGAGACAGGTTAGGTCAATTTCAACGAGTGGCCAAAAACACCACTTTACTAACAAAAGCATGAGCTGAAAACTCGCAACTTCGAAACCGTAGCATTTGAGGAGCTTTGATAGACGGGGCAGAAGGTGTGGAAATGCGGGGATCGAGTGACGGCACAAGAGTTGGGCAAAATGAGCCAACGCGTGATCAAGTGGCAGACGATCAGCGAATGGATGTGTGTAGTGTGGATCAAAAGCCATTTCTTCAACTAGAAAGCTGCATTTGATGCGCAGCTGGAGCACGTCTATGATGGCTGCCTATGGCGGAATGTAAAGCTCGTCATCGGTGACATAAACATCCGCCGGGGGCATTGTATAAACCGGTTATCGCACAGGATAGTCTGTACACTTTATAAATAATGTGCAGAAATTCTCACGATTGATAAGTATATTATGACGAACACCTAAATAGCGAAACAGTAGACGACAAGAGTATTGCAAGAATCAGCTTGGAGACGCGCGCAGTCGACGGCAGATTCCGGATCTACCTAAGATTCATGAAAAATAGGACGGTTGAACCGCTGGCAATGATCAACTGTCATGTGAGCTATTCAAACACAGGGTAGAGGAATTGGCTAGAGCACTCCACTGGGTGCTTTTGAAGATCTGGAAGGAGGAGATTTCACCGAAGTATAGGAAGTAGGGAGTAGTATGTCCCATCTATAAAAACGGTGTTAAGCGGGATTTTTGCAACTAATTACCGATTAATCACATTACTGAACTGCCCATGAATGCAAAGGTGACGTAAACGCCATCCAGCATATTTTTCAGGAAATCAATTTTCAAATCTTGCATGGTGCGGGTAAAAGCATGCTTTCGCCACGTTGCTTTTCGCATTTCAACAGGTATTTTTTTATTTTCATTTGAAGTCGTTTACACTGAAAGATGCGAATTTTCGTAGTGAACATAAAAATACGAAAAAGTTTAATTTGACCAAAGTGGCGTTGAAGTCACTTTTGCATACTAGGATAGTAAACGTCATCTACAAGGTGTTCTCCCAAATTCTTTGTTGCCGCCTATAACCGTTAGTAAGGGAATTCGTAGTGCAATATGGCCTATAATGCACAAATACGGGTTGCATTCATATCTTCAACCAAGCTATTTGCAAAAACTTTCATAAAAACTTTGCTGAAGATACTAAATTTGATTGGAATTAGTAATGCATCCAACTGGAAAAATTAATCAACAAAATTATACTAATAATTCATTTTTACATTTCTTATAAAAGAAATGTATAGAATTCGCTCAAACTTTCAAGATTTTTTCCGAGGCCCGGAGGGCCGAGTCTTATATACCAATCGACTCAGCTCGACGATTTGGGACAATGTCTGTGTGTGTGTGTGTGTGTGTGTCTGTGTGTGTGTGTATGTAACGGACAAATTCTCATTTGTGTTTCTCAGCAATGGCTGAACCGATCTTATCCAAACCAATTTTAAATGAAAGAACTAAAAAACAGTATGAACGCTATTAATTTGTTTTTGATTCTGATGTTTAGTTTTTAAGATATGAATGTTTGAATGCGTAAAAATGGCGTTTTTTGCAGTTTTTTTAAATTATCTGCCGGAATTGACGATATAGATTAACAATTTATATATTTTTAGACAGTTTGAACGAATACCTTTCGAACAAGCTATAGATTGTTGAAATCGGACTATTATCAAAAGAGATATTTAACATTAAATGCGGACGAAAGATTTCTATCATTTCCCATTGCCAGAAATATCACCAAAAACATGTAATCTATTATTAACGCCAAAACGGCTTATTTTAGGTCAATAGTATCTTCGGAGAATTTAATGGAGGTAATATGCTCTTTCTTTTGGTATTGTGCTTTTGCTGATTAATCCCCCTATGAGTGAGATATTTTCACAAATTTTCTTGAAAGTGATTATAACGAAATGATGCCTTCAGCAAATTTGTAGCTCTTACTTTTGCGAATAACTTTACTAAAGACTTAAAATATCTATTTTGAATACTTTAAAAGTTATGGCTTGTTGTTTGTGGATTACTCTTCGTCGCCTATTTATTGTTCAATATAGTAATAATCCATTGAAATAAGCCAAACATTATTTCGATAAATCGAATTTTGTATTTCATTTTTCTATCTACAACCGCTAGAAATAATCACCGAACACTTCCAAGTTGTCTGGAAGGAACTTGATAACTTATCAGTGCAAAAATGTTCATTTGTGCGAACCTTCTGACTGCAATTTTTCTAATTTGACCATCGGATCGATCTGAAACCTTTCGGAAAATGAAAAGCGAAATAAATAACTCCAAGCAACGGCGTAACCAAGAGAAGGTTTTAACACCATACAGCCCCCCCACCACACAAAAAAATATTGGATTGGAGTTGAAAATTTATTGATGAAAACTGATTTAATTCAATATTACTATAACATTATCTGATCCGTAGATTGATAACCTGTTGTGGTAAACATCATGAGGACTTTTGATAAATTGTCGGAATGGGGTCCTGATATGTAACTAATCTATTGGTCTTGATTTCACAGTTGTCTAATAGCATCAATATCAAATTCATGCCTGAAAACATTCCAATAGAAAATTCCAGAGTTCTGTAATCAATCATAATCCTCAGATCTCTTTTCAAATTTTCAGCTTTTTGTCTACACAATATTACGAAAGCTTATTACATAATTTTTCCTAATAGGTTTGTGAAAATTATAAACTATTTGAAAATTTTTAATAGTTTTATTTTTTATTTAACCGTGATTTTTTAATAAATAGTGATCATCGCTTCACAACGTAGTCTATTTTTCATGGTTTGCGGTGGGCACGAACTCTCGAATTGCTGAACTGAAAATTATGGAATAGAAATTAATTTTTAGTATTCATTACAGACCCGCTGGTGCCCTAAGACGATTTCGCTAGATTTTTAGAGCACTGTGCACTAGACTGCCCAGAAAAATGATGAATTTTTGAGAACTCAATCGGCCCACCCCTGAGTCGATTTCTAGTCCCACCAGGAGTACTTGTACTAAATTTGAAGCAAATCGGACAAGTCTAACTACCGGACCAACGTGCCTGAAGTTTATATTGGATTTTTCAACAATTTACATGGAGAAAACTCACTAGCTCGTATTTTCGCCGCTAGGTGGCACTGTATACAACGTATTATCACTGTATATGAAAATAAGAAAGATATTTTAATTATCTACAACTTTGTCGAAGACTGCTAGTAAATCCAGCTATGTTAAAAGAAGTTATTAAACTTTTAACGAAGTGATGTCTGAGTTAGTTTTGCATGGGGCCTAGCAGTGCATGGTTGTGTATCAGTACTCGACTCCCGCGAACTATATATTTTTGTGAAATAATGGTTAGATTTAGCCGAATAGTATGTTTACAAGAATTATAGTAAATAATACGAGTTATGTTTCGGTTGGAAAATTTTAGTTCCATCTGTGACCGCATAGAGGGCGCCACTACTAACTTTTCATAGAAGAGAGATAGAGTATCTAGATGTTCAGAAGAAATACTGGAAAATGCCTGTTCTATAACTTTGTAGAAGACACCAAACTTCTATCTCTCTCCGTTGAAAAGTTAGTGTTGGCGCCCTCTATGCGGTAACAGGTGGAACTAAAATTTTCTAATCAAAGCATGACTCGTATTATTTACTATAATTCTTCTGAACATATCATTGAGCTAAACCTAACGATTATTTCACAAAAATGTTTAGTTCGTGTGAATCGAGTACTGATACACAACCATGCACTATTAGGCCCCATGCAAAACTGACTCAGACATCACTTCATTAAAAGTTTAATAACTTCTTTTAACAAAGTCGGATTTACTTGCAGTCTTCGACAAAGTTGTAGACAATTCAATTATCCTTCTTATTTTCACTTACAGTGATAATACGATGCATACAGTGTCACCTAGCGGCGAAAATGCGTGCTGGTGGGTTTTCTCCATGCAAATTGTTGAAAATTCCCATACAAATTTCAGGCCCGTTGGTCCGGTAGTTAGACTTGTCCGATTTGCTTCAAATTTGGTGCAAGTACTCCTGGTGGGACTAGGAATCGACGCAGAGGTGGGCCGATAGGGGTCATTTTTTTGTCACCCTACTGTGCATCCAGTGCATTAACGCAAGTGACGGAAGGTTATCGAAAAGTTTTGTGAAAATGAAAGTTTCAGTAATGATGATGATTTTCCCAAACGGTTCGTTTTCGTGAGGTTTTTATTTGTTCTTTGGCATTAGGATTAGCAATAATAATTCAAATCAAGAATACTACTGGGAAGTCACCTTTAGAAAAAGTCGATGTCGAAGTAAAATTTGAAACTATGCACGCATGTACTTCAGAGATAGCGTGATATCAGGAGCTGCGATTTCATTTCAACGCTTTTTTGTGAAAAGGGCGATACTTGTAAACATAGGGCTTTTTTCTTACATGCGAATGAGGGCTTTGAAACGCAACAAATTAACCTAAAAATTTTGATTCTACGATATTGCTTTCTTAAACTACAGCAAAAAATATAACGGGCGAAACTGTATTTTTGTTTGTTTATTTAAAGTTTCGCCCTCCACGCTCCATGCAAACAAACAGGGCGATACTTTTTTTGCTAGCAGTTTAGAGGCGAAACTGTTATTTTCGTATTTTTTAGGATTATCAAACTGATACCAGCTGTAAATAGTAACAATGCTCTATTGAAAAAACCCGGACGAAATCGGTGGTGTAAAACGGTAGTTATTGTAAAAAATGTATGGGCGATACTTCAATGCTGATAGATGGGACCGAAAAAGTAAACAATCGCCAAAGGGGCGATACTATCATTTTGTCAATTTCAATAGCAAAAACAAATTTTAATTTAATAATTTCAAATACTTTATGAAGTTTTGGGTTTCGATCACTGAATCATGTAATCTAGGATGTAAAAACACAATAGTTCCTAAATAGGAAATAAAACCAAGTCTGGAAATATTCACTGTTGATTTTCTTTGAATGGTATCACTGCTAGTATCGCCCTTTTCAAGAAAAAGCGTTGATTTCTCAGTTCTCAGTCGCGTTGGAAATTTGAGTAAAATATAAACTTCAAATCGATTCAAAAAAAAAAAATCGTTTTTTTTTGTTTCAGTACAATATATAAACCCTTTAGGAAAATTCAGTTTTCCCACCACAATATAGATATTTTATTAACAGAGCATTAACAATAATTCGTTGGTATGTCTATTTTATGGGCCATTTTTTTGCTTTCCCATTGATTTGGTTTGAGATTTCTAGAACTGATGTTGTCCTATGCTGATTTGAGCGATTCTCTGAGCCCTTCCACTATCCCATGTAGTTTGTGTTATCAAAAACATCGCGAAGCATAAAGTTCTAAATGCTCTCAAACGATATAATATCCGAAGAGAGTGATAAGAGTTATAAGAAATGTCTCATCACACTATTAGGTGGATTAAACACGTTTTTTTTGTCTTTTGACTTAAGTGCCAATACCTTATTTAGGACTGGTGGTATCCAACGGGGAAAAACGATCGGAAATGGTGAGTGAAGCTAAGCAATCATGTGAAAAAAATTCCCCCCAGAGGCGAGACTAGAACTCGCCAACCTTTGAGACTCCGGCCCAATGCAGTAACCCTTATGCTATCCCTGGGTATGGCGACATCCCAGAAAGAACATATGATTACCTCTGTACACTGGGCAAGGGACCAGAAATCGACAGTCTTCATTAGCTCTGTCACCCACCGAAGTACGATGGGTAATGAACTAAAAGTAGACATCACACGATAATAAAAACCCGGGCCTTGGTATCTAGCGGGGAAATTAAATAGATCAAATGTGTTGGGGTGATCAGCTGCCGTTGTGTGTGATTCTCGCTTTGCAGGCAGGGTACGATGACCGTCGCCAGTGGGATAATCATATGTTCTTTCTGGGATGTCGCCATACCCAAGGATAGCATAAGGGTTAGTGCATTGGGCCGGAGTCTCTAAGGTTGCGAGTTCGAGTCTCGCCTCTGGGGGGAATTTTTTTCACATGATTGCTTAGCTTCACTCACCATTTCCGATCGTTTTTCCCCGTTGGATACCACCAGTCCTAAACAAAATTATGCTGCTAAATACTAAAGCTGATGGTTTCCAAATTATGGAATCTTGGCGCCATTCAATTCGATACCAAAATGTACATCATAAATAGCGAAAACCGTTCAATTTTTTTATCACCGATCTCAGCTGGTGACACTTTATATAAATGCATATAAAAACCGATTCTGACCTGTTAGAGACAAGCGTAAAACGCCATTTTGCATCAGTTTCTATGTAGGCGTTTTCGGTGCTTGTTTTCTTACGCAAGACTGTTTATTTGTCGCCTTGGCATAATAATGACGTAGTGAGAATGTTGCTATAACAAGTGGTGTGACCCAGAATGGTTTAACTGGAATGCGCCCATCTGGTTATGCAAGTTGGATTTGGAAACGATCGTTCGAGTAATTTACGATCCGTGGGCAAATATGAGTGTGGCCTCGTTTCAAGTGGCCTGACTAAAGGATATGTTAAATTTGGGTTTTATGACCTGAGAAGGATTCACATTGGTGCATGTAGGGATTGGTTTTTATGACTTGAGTGAATATTTTGTGATGTTATAAAGTAAGTCAATTACAACCTGAAATTGATATTTTCAGAACTGCAGTGTAGTTTGAATATACTAAGCCATATTAAAATGATTTGTTTTGATTTTCATGGGCTAGAACACAAAAACTCGCTTTGGTTTTAAGGCAAAAGCTTTAGAAAAAAAAATACGAAGAGATTAAAACGGCTATCAAAATTGATACAGAGAATTTCTATTAGGGTTTTCGATTGATGGCACTGACACCGCGTCAGTGTTTTGCACTGGCACGGTGCCAATGGAACGCTCCAACGCAAATCGAGTGCACTCTTGAATGTGTGCGTGTAGTTTGTCGAGCTGTCATTTAACAGCTGATGTTTGTTTATTTACAAAATAAAGCACTTAAATAAGAAATAAGTGTTGCTCTAAGCGGATTAATCATTAGGTACAGTCGGAAAATTTATCAAAATGTGTAGATATTGTTATACGGCGCAGTCAAACGGTGGACAACCAGAGTGCAGACCCTAATATGTTGATCAAAAAGGTTTTGAACAATTTGATTCATTGTGGTACCAACTTATACGGGAAAATAAACAAATCCCACACCGAACAACATGTAGAGTTGTGTCTCTTAATGCGCGGTTAATTGGGCCGCTTGAAAGGAATTCGACAAAACGATTTCCGTAGATCATATAATTATCGCAACGTTGCGCTAGTGACCGATTAGTCTGCAATTCTCTATACGGCACTAGTGAGCACACACAGCACATAATATAATGGTATATGTCAATATTCTGTTAATTGAAAGATATGATCTTTTCAGAAAAGTTTTTCAGTAGGTCAAGATCAACCCGTATACCTATGGATTATTTTTGGAATTAACTTGCAGGGCAACGCTAGTGACTCAATTTGACGATATACATCAGTAGATCAAATGCTGCACGTAAATGAATAAATCATTTTTAGATTCGTCCACTAGGCTGCGCTAAAGTACATAATAGCCTAGCGTAGTATTTGGAAAATTATGTTCTATCCTTGGTTCTATCTCAAAGGTTTTATGGTTTAGGTCGATGTTGTTCTCAATAAGGTTCTTGGGGATGGAAGAAGATTCATTCGGATTTCATCCGCTGGGCGGCGCTAGTGAACATGCAATTTCTTTTATTTTTTGGATTTCAATATCATGATAATTAAGAATGATGTGTTCGGCATAGTTCTAAGGACTGCCCGAAGGTTAGTCTAGTTTGTCCTACTATGCGGCGCTAGTGAAGGGTTCCCTTAACCGATTTTCCGACTCCGCACTCATATTTGCTTCAGATAGTTTTTCTTTTACTAGATTGTGTATGGACATTCCCAAGCAAATCAAACAAAGGTCCGAAATACCCAACCATGGTCCGATTCTGACCATCCTATTTTATATTTTTTTGTTCTCTGCATACTCCTTGAGGTTCATGATACCAAGTGCAATGTTGTATTGAGTTCAATGAATGCCACAGGTACTCTACGAACGTCTCATGGTTATCCTAGAACTCCCAGAAATAAAGGAATATTGTATACACTCCTTGAGGTTTAGGGAATTCAATATTAAATTGATTGCAACGATTGCTATAAGTCATCCATGAACGTTTTTGTCTTCAGTTTTATAATCGTAAGCAGTGATCTCTTAGTCGTTATATATTCATGGATGCCCAGTTGAAAGAACTTGTTTTTTTTTCAAGTTATCCAAAAACTATGGAGGTAAAGACTTATGGTCTATAAGCCTATAATACAGAATAAAAGAGTTACAAGCATTCGTAACCGAGCGCTCCTTCGTTACACACGCGCGATGTTTGTTGTAACATTACCTTGATTTAGGCGATATCAGTGAAGGTGTTTATCCCAGCAAGGGCAGGAGTATAAACATTATAAACGTTAAATTGTGTCAGGCAGTTCAGTGTAGTGCGGTGTTAAACAGTTTTATTACCTGAAAGACGGCTTTGCTTAGACGAGCTATACCAGATAAAGGTCACGCGGGTGACGCATAAAACAAACGAAGGATCAATTCACCTACCAGCTCGTCAGGAACCAACTGGTGAAGTGTTTCGTTTTTTACGTTTCTTATCGATTTTTTTTATTTTTGCATTTGATTTTTTTATTTTTATTTAAGTTAAACAGTGCGGTCGAGCGTGTTGCTCCCTCAACAAAATGGATCAAGGAGAAGGATCTCCCTCCAAAGGTGAATCTTTTGGGGAAGAGGAACACCTATTTGAGTCGGAGACAGAAGTTGTTACCTCCAACTCATCTTCCCTACTTCCCCCAAATATATCACAGCACCGCCCCCCCCCCCCCCCCCCCCCCGAATCAACGTTTACCAGGATGGATCCGCTGGTCCTTGGATGGTATGGTTAAACAGCATAACTGCTGCGCGAGAGCTGACAAAACGTTACTCGGCCGTAACCGAGATTAAAAAGTTACAGTCAGATAAACTGCGCGCAGTCGCTACTGCATTGAAACCGGTCAATGATATCGTTAGTAATAGCCTCTTTACAATGGTGTATCGCGTTTACATTCCTCCTCGTGATGTGAAGATTGACGTTGTGGTAAGTGATGTGGGTCTAACTGTCGATGATCTAATGAATGATGCGGTTGGCCGCTTTAATGACCCTAACTTTCAATCAGTTAAGATTTTGGAGTGCAAGCATTTGCACTCAAAGTACATCGAAGATGGGAATTACTATCCATCAGACTGGTTTCGCGTAGCCTTCGCCGGATCTGCACTTACGAGCTACGTTGAAGTAGGAGGAGCTCGTCTATCTGTGCGTCTGTTTGTACCACGGGTCATGAATTGTTCCAATTGCAAGCAGCTAGGTCATACGGCCACATACTGTAGTAACAAGCAACGGTGCGGTAAATGTGGGGAACGCTATGCAGAAGATACTTGCAGTAGGTCCGCTAAGAAGTGTGTTTACTGTGGGGAGAATCCGTATGCACCTTTGAAATGCCCAACGTACAAACTTCGCGCGGATGACCTGAAGCGATCCGTCAAAGATCGCTCCAGACGCTCTTACGCAGAAATGCTATCCAAAATCGATTCGACACAGGTACTTCCCTCGGAGGAAGAGTATAAGTTTTTATCCAACTCGATTCTCGATACCGAGATTCAAACTCAGACGAAACGAGTACCCGACATGAACACCCAAAAACGTTCTCCCAACCCGTGTGGGACAAAGAGTACTCAGACGTGTACGCGGAGAAGGCTGCAGCGTATAAAGCCCTACTGAACGACGGGTTAATCAATAGCTTTCGACTCTACACGATATTAGAAAAGCGAATGAAAAGTTTAATGAAAGCCAAGAAACGCAGTTACTGGCGCCGCTTTGTCGGCGGGTTAACAAGAGAAACATCGAAACATTTGGGGCACGGCCCGACGTATTCGAAACCGAAGCAGTACTAACGAGAGCGTGGAATATTCAAACAGTTTGATATTCGATTTCGCCAAGAAGGTTTGTCCGGATCCCGCCCAGGCACAGAAAATCTACCGCGCCACGTCGCCTCACAATACTGCGAACGAAACACCGTTTTCGATGGTGGAGTTCTCACTTGCTTACTTATCATGTAACAATAAAGCCCCCGGGGCCAAACAGAATTATATTCAACTTGTTGAATTTATTTAGAAAGTTTCTTGAGGGTAACATTGGACACATGATTGGAGACAAGTGAGTGTCATCGCCATCCAAAAACTAGGAAAACCAGCCTCCGACCACAACTCGTATCGACCGATTGCAATGCTATCGTGTATCCGGAAGTCATTCGAGAAAATGATCTTGTTTCGCCTCGACAATTAGGTCGAAGCAAATGGCTTCCCTAATAAAAAATATTATACACGAACTTTAACTCATATAGTGCAACGATTCCACATATTGTTTGGATGATACCCTGAACTAGTCGTTAGGCTCTTGAATCATAAGATGTTTATTAGGGTTACTGTTAGATGCATAGTTTGGCTTTTGCAAAGGCAAAGGGACGAACGATCGCCTTGCGTTGCTCTCAACAGAAATTAAAATGACATATCAGTATTCTTGGATATCACGAGGGCTTACGATTCAGTTTTCATCAACATTCTTTATGATAAGTCTTTCACCAATTTTAAATAACTTTTTGCTAAACCTGTTACCTGAAAAACACACGCATTTCTCGCATGGTGATTTATCGACATCACGATTTAGCTACATTCGCCTTCCCCAGGGCTCATGTCTAAACCTTCTCCTATACAATTTTTACGTGAATGACATTGACAAATGTCTTGTCAATTCCTGCACGCTAAGTCAGCTTGCAGATGACGGTGTGGTCTCTATTACAGGTCCCAAAGCCGTCGACTTGCACGGACCACTGCAGATACCTTGGACAATTTGTCTGCTTGGGCTCTCCAGCTGGGTATCGAGTTCTCTACGGAGAAAACTGAGCTAGTCGTATTTTCTCAGAAGCGTGAACCAGCGAAACTACAGCTTCAGTTAATGGATAAAACTATTGCTCAGGTTTCAACATTCAAATATCTCGGGGTCTGGTTCGACTCTAAAGGAACCTGGGGATGTCACATTAGGTATCTGAAACAGAAGTGCCAACAAAGGTACAACTTTCTCCGTACAATAACCGGAATATGATGGGATGCCTATCCGCAGGAAACCTAATCAGGCTGTACCAAACAACGATACTATCAGTGATGGAGTACGGATGTTTCTGCTTTCCGCTCCGTTGCGAACATACATTTCATCAAACTAGAAAGAATCCAGTATCGCTGTTCGCGCATTGCCTTGGGTTGCATACAATCGACCCATACGATGAGTCTCGAAGTGCTGGCGGGAGTCCTTCCGCTAAAAAATCGATTCTGGAACCTCTCATATCGATTGCTCATTCGATGCGATATTTTGAACTTATTGATGATTGCAAATTGCGAAAGGCTTGTCCAACTTAATTCTCAGACCCGATTCATGTCCTTGTACTTCGATTACATGGCACAGAACATCAATTCATCTTTGTATAACGTTAACCGTGCTCATCTCTTAGATACTTCTGATCCAACTGTATTTTTCGACACATCCATGAAGAAAGAGGTTCGTGGCATCCCGGATCACATTCGCCCACAAGTGGTCCCAAATATTTTCTATAATAAATACCCCAAGTAACCACGACGCTTCAAATGATGTAAAGTTAACAGTCTTAAATGAGTCGTTCGCAGAATGCGATAAAATGCTTCATTGCTGTAAATGCAACACCAATGCTTTCATAAAGTGGAAAAGGGCGATTAAGCGACTGATGTAAGAGCTGTCAAAGAAAGCATTTATTTTACATTAGTAACGCTCTTATAAAGCTTTAGTCTGTTAAAAGCATTACTAGATGCTGCAATAATGTTTGTTTCGTTTTGACAGATCGATGTTATATAACACAACAAAAAGCGGATATAATGCCAAAATGAAAATAATTAAAATGGAAAAATGAACGTTTTCCCATTTTCCACTTCTTCTTATTAGTCAGATACAACATTAACATCACCACAAAATTCCAATTCCTTCAGATTTTTTAAATTAATTTTATGGGATCCGAACCATGATCATCTGACATCAGCTTCATACGAGGTAGGCCGTTAGCACTCTTATCTGTGGAGGATAGTTGCCGACGGAATGATATTTGCAATATATGAATAACGTTTTACATTATATAGCCTTTGTTAATGCAATGACACGTCGGTATAGAAGGAGAGGTGCAAACATTTGTCATTTTTTGAGTAGATTAGTATTTATCGTGCGGCTCTCGGATCGCGAAATATAAACATCAACAAACGAAGCAGAGATCAGTTTTTAGTAGAGATTCCGAAACATAGTTAATATTGACATCAAATTGTGCAGATGAAATTATGAGCGTTTAGTGGTTTCTCTATGATATGCTTCATCTGAGTTGCAAATTATAGGAATGCATACTCGTGTTGTTTAATTTCATGTATTCCTCAACGGAAATAGGATCGGTCAAAAGCTATAGGCGGTGCAGTGCTCCGATATTTTTGCCCCATTCGTAGAAAATTGTCCGTTTGCCACACTACTCTCCATGTTGTTTCAGGTTGATATTTTTTGATTAGAACATTTTCTTCATAAACGTCAAATTATTTTAATGTTTCATAACTTTTAGTTCAAGCATTATATGCTTTTCAAGTGTAGCGCAGTAGAGCGTCAAAGCATTTGTAAATGCAATGCGATCAAACACTAAACCGTTGCTCTAAAGGTATGTATAATACCTGTTACATTACTCATAAGAGGCAATGTCTTGAAACATTTGGGATGTTGTGTTATGGCAGCATGAGAAGGCGGACTCTTTAGCCAAGGTGTGCGCATTGGAAGGCGACTAATGCGCCCATCCTACTTTCCGATTTATCCTACTTTCCGGTTAAGATATTGACGGTTTATAAGTTTCTCAGAATATTACAAATCCGACATTCAATAATAGTAAATATAAATGCGGATTCTACTTGCCAGCAATTCGTTTCGCCATAGGCAGATATAACTCAACACGTGTAGGGCTACTTCAGGTTCGAGTGATTCTACTATTCTTAGATTAGCCCTGGATCCCGCTCTGGTGCCAAATCTTCGGGGTAATTGGTTGATTGTTCGTATTAGTAAAGTGGGTTCGGATCGGGTTTCTCAAATTTTAAATTTTCAGGTATGAGTCGGGCTCGGGTTTTCAAATTTTAAAACTCTCGAGTTCGGGTCGGGTTTTACAAAATTTTCATTCTGGGGTACGGGTCGGGTTTGAGTTTTTAAATTTTAAAAGGTTCGGGTTTTTCAAATTTTATAATTTTGGGCTCGGGCCGGGTTCGGGTTTTTAAATTTTTAAGCTCTCGGGTTCGGGTTCGAAAAAATTGAAACCACCCGACCATCTCTAACCTATCTCATTTGTCGAGCTATTAGGCCCTCACATCAGTCCGATCCTCGTTCACCTCTTCAATGCGATAATCGATAGTCGCAGGTTTACGCAAATCTGAAAAACGGCCTTCATAGCCGATTCCGAAATCTGTCAATCACGTCGAGCCAAAAGACTATCGACCAATTAGTGTCCTCCCAGCCATCTCTAAAATATTCGAGAAAATTCTGCTCGACCAGATCTATAGCTTTCTGGACTACCATCAACTACACTGCCGTGATACGCATAACAGTCCCATTTGCTATGGATTTCCTATGCAGGTGAGACTGTTATGCATATCACGGCAGTACAGCTGCTTGCCAAACATCAATCAGGATATCAAAAACGTCATAGTACTAGCACTGCCCTAACAAAAGTCGAACACGATATCTATATCAACCTAGACAAAGGCAACTGTACTGTGATGGTTCTTGTCGACCTGTCGCTTGCTTTCAACTGCGTAAGTCACCGGATACTCCGCAAAAAGCTAGAAGAGTTTGGTTTCTATGCTGATGCATGCGACCTGTTGACATCATACATGAAGCACCGTACTCAGCTTGTCAAAGAAGATAGGAAGAAGTCAGCGGAGAGAGTACTTACAGATGGAACTCCCCAAGGATTCTACCTCAGTGCACTGTTATTTTCCCTATATATTAATAGCATGCCTGAAATTCTACGCTGCGTATACCACCTGTACGCCGACGACATGAAAATCTACATTTCCGGCCCGGTGCAATATGTAGAAAATATGATCAATATATTAAATGCTGATCTCAACGCAATCGAACAATGAACAGCGAGCAACAAACTTTTCTCTAACCCACGCGAAACCCAGGCTGTAATCTTCTACAAACAAGGTAACATCACACCCCAAAGCAAGATCTCATTTTGCGGAGAGATTATCCCGCTGTCCAAAGAAGTCACCAATCTAGGGTTAAAAATGGACAGCAACTTAAAACGGGTAACACAGGTGAATAATATCACAAAGAAAGTATTCGGCACATTAAGGACTTTCCGCCGCTTCGCATCTGTCCTTTCGACACCCACACGCAAGAAGCTGATGCTAGCAGTCATCGTACCTTATCTCACATACGGTGACACGGTATGTTCCAGGTTGATCAACTCAGCTCAAAGAATTACAAAGATGCTTTAAAGCCGGGTTCTACGAATAGTACCCCGGACATATCCTGGAACATATTCAGAAAAGCGTCTCGGAGCGCACAAGCTTATTCCACATCCCAATGAACACAGCCAGCAGCAGAAAAAGTGTGCTGATTTACGGAGCCCTTAGCTGGAACGCACTTCCAATTGAAATAATTAACCGACAATAACCTGCTTCAAGAAATCACTAAACGAGATTTGAAAAGGCTATCAAAAACCAGAGAATATTGACGTGTATATTAGTCCTTCCATTTGTAAAATATGTAATGTTATTTTTCCTTGACCTGAAAAACAGTTAACACTAATAAAATTACAAATAACAAAAACTAAAATTTTCGAGAAAAAAGCGTTCTTCACGTATGATTTTTCAATGATCCACATCGAATGTCAACAAGAACATCTGTTAGCGGCCACGGCTGGGTTGTTTTGACGTTTGCGTTGTTGGTGTTAGTGAGTGCACTGGCTCCACCGACAAAATTTTCGGTGCCAAATCTCTGCCCCGAAATTGCACTGGAATTGCACTTTTTTATTGCAGTTCCAATCAATGGAACATGGTGTCGGTGTTTTGACAACACTTCTGCAAGAAAAGTGCAATTTCAGTGCAGAAAACTACACCAGTTTCTTCAATCGAAAACTCTATATATGTCATACCGCCGCCACTGTTTATCAGGGAAAGCATGCATTTGATAAATTGGAATGAATTAAAGGCTGTAAATGGCTTCTTCCACGTTTTCGTCCATAAGTTAACTGTGATCTGAGTCTAGTGCATTTTGCTCGATAAATTCGCTCAAAGCCAACACAAACCGAAAATTCTGAACCGAAAATAACTGAATGACTGTGCAGCACCGAACGAATGAACGATAGAGCAAACAAATTTCAAACTCACCGGAGCATGTCAATCTTTCACAATATCACAAAACTCGTATCAAAGTAAGAACGATGAAGCTAATGGTTGATAATACCACGATTTCCAGCACGATCCAAATCCAATCTGTGTGGGTTTTAGTGCGTGAGAACTTTCCCGGCTTACGAAGCCCAGCATAATCATAAAATTACGGAAATTATCCTACCGCAAAATATTCATAAATCAGGTTGTAAAAAGGGCGAAAAAAAGGAGATATGAAGTCCAGCCCGGTTCGCCGGTCACATTTTACAGTTAAAGCAGGGCAGAAACACTCTATAAAACCGAGCAGGTTGATAAAGTTTTCATCAGATTCTTTTTTTTTTTTTTGGTTTAACTGCGACGGTTTTTGCCCGTTTCTGCCAACCGCGGCCGGATCAGAGAGGCTCCGAAACGCTATAGCAAGAGATTTGTTTGACAACCCTTGCTGCAACTCTGGCTGTATTGCTTTTATACCCCATGAGCCATTTATTACCGCGAGCTTCTAGCGGGACCGGGCCGAAGCCTCCAAACGTCAGAGTAATGGCGCAGACAGGCTCAGCAGCATCAGCATCGGCTTGCCTCTGGACCAACTCAATTTGATTTCCCGGCTTGCTGTGATGTTGCGACCGTGTACCGCCATAAATTTCAACCCTGCGGAGTAATTTTTCCTTTTTATTTATTCACGTATAAATTTTTCCTAATAAGTTTCGGGCAGTCCTGGCACGTGGAATGGGGGGAACTATTTCTGCTTGCCATATGAGGTTTCATTTTTTATTTCAATTTGATTTCCTGAATTTTATTTTTAACAAACGCGTAAATATGATTGAGTTTTCGGATACGGTATGAAAAATAACAACCGATTTTAGTCACAGCCTACTTCAATCCCGTGTTCATATATTAGCTTTCAAATATAGAAGAAACTACTCCCGAGATATGTACTTTTAAACACTTTAAACAAACTGGATTTCAGTCAAACGTCACGTGCCGTGAACCGGACGACCCCCGTTCGCTTCATGTTAAATTGAAGCTCGTTCATCAGTGCTCCACAGCGATAATAAATTCAAACCTTAGCGCTAATAATTTAACCCGGTAATCACGATAAAATCCGCGCTGGTGTAAGGCCGAAACGGACAAACCCATGATGCAAGCCTGTGAACACCGTCAAACCTCCGGTCGTGGAATGTCATGGAACATTATCTCCCCTGGGCCGGTGAGGGGCGAAGGGCAGGACCACAATTTACTATTTTCCCGCACTTTTGGCCAACAATAACTAATGAATAGCTTCCAATTAATTTTAGAATCTGCGGAATTTCCGCGGAAGCCGGGCAGGACTTTGTTTATGACGGGTTTCCCCCTCGCCCTCCTTAATTCATACCCCGAAGGATTGGTTTACGGTGGACGAAGCATGACCGCTTTTGTGTATACACTGTTCTGGGAAACCGATTTGTGAACGCAAAATAGGTCGTATTTTAGAACCCGGAATGCAGTGGGATTTTGAATACCTGATCGACCCCGCTGATTTCACGATTCGCCATTTTATTTAGGAGTGAAAAATGGGAAAATATTTTAGTTTGAAATGTGAAACTGAGTTTTTTTTCGAAGTTAACTTGAATTTATATCACAAAATTGAATTTGTAATTTTATTTTAAAACAATAAACAAAATCTTTAACAGAATCCTCCGTCCGTAGTCTCAGCCACTCATCGCGCTGAACTAATCCAATTCTCCGATGGATGCCAATCCGAATTGCGTTATTCTTCTCCTTTCGCGGCTTTTACCGTATAATATATTTGCCATCAACAATTCAATTTGGATCGCTATTTGTACAGAGGGGGCGCTTTTCCTCCGCTGACTACCCGGAACAGAGTCGCATATCGATTGAATTACGGATTAGATAAACTCAATAATGTCCACCCCGTTTGCCCCGATGCTGGTTGGCGTTGCTCGGTTTCGCAGTCCGCAGTCAATGGTAGCTTAGCGGGAATTCGATTTTCTTTTCCTTGCTTTTTATTATTTCTCGATTTGAAAATTATTTTTATGTCGAACCGAAAAAGGACCTAATCTTATCAATGTGGATTTATAGA
>NC_080671.1:470150097-470223097 GCF_030247195.1 Topomyia yanbarensis
ATGTTGAATACGACCCCAGAGACGAATTATCCCCTTTTCATCTAGAAATGGCCGAAGTAGTTTTAATGACGATTGACGTGATACTGGCTCCATCCTTTCCATATCCTTCAACTCTTGCGTGAATTCCTTCTGCTGTACTGCTTTTGCTAACGCTTCCTTAGCTTCGGTTAATTCTTTTGTGGATAGGAACAATTGCGATTTGCGGTTATTTTTCAAACGACAGTGGTGGATAAAACGTAGTGCATATGCGGTAACGCGAACTAGGCGCCAGTATGATGAATATCGTTCGAATAACGGATCCGGGTCCGGAATGTTTTGCAATACCAATACCATTTTTCTACGCTCCAGTATTTCTTCAGATGGGATGTCTAGCGTAGAACTTCGGGGCCATTGATCGTCATTTATAAGCCAGGGCGGACCGCACCGCCAGTTTTTGTTCTGGATGAATTCGTCCGGTAGCATACCGCGAGAAATGTAATCCGCCGGATTTTCAGATCCCTTAACATGTTTCCAGCTGTGTCCGTGAGTGAGTAGCTGTATCTCCGATGTGCGGTTGCCGACGAACGTATGCCAAGTGTTGGGTGGGGCTCGTATCCAATGCAAAGTCACCATCGAGTCAGACCAGAACCAGCAAGGATTTCCCTCCATTCTCAACGCAGTGGAAACCTTTGAGTAAAGTTTAGCCCCCAAAAGTGCAGCACATAGCTCTAGACGTGGTAACGACAGTCGTTTCAGTGGAGCAACGCGGGATTGCGATGCAATCAACTCCACCTTGCTTTGTCCTTCATTGCCGGTCGACCGAGCATAGATGCATGCACCATATCCGACCTCCGATGCATCGCAGAAAACGTGAAATTGAGCCGTCAATGTACCAGGCAAAAATATGAAACGGGGTGCTCTGAACCCTTGCAGTACAGGAAGCTGCCTGTAGAAGTCCGACCATCGTGACTCAATTTCCTGCGGTACAGGATCGTCCCAGCCAGTAGATGCCAGCCATAGATGCTGCAGCCGAATTTTCGCCCATGCAACTATAGGGGACACGAGCCCTAGTGGGTCATAAAGCTTTGCTATCGCCGAGAAGATCTTCCGCTTTGTCCAATGCCCGTCGTCGTCCACTCGTTGCACGTCGATGCAGAGTTCATCTGGCTCAGGCTCCCAGGCAACCCCTAGCGTTTTCACTCTCTGCTTTGGTTCGAAATGAAGCGTGGCCTTTTCTCTTAGTGCTTCTGGTGGTAGATCCTGCAATACTTCTCGTCGGTTGTAGTTCCATTTCCTTAATTGAAAACCACCTTTAGCCATCAGCGATTGAACTTCGTCCCGTAGTTTTATGGCATGTTCGACATAGTCTGCCCCGGATAGGAAGTCGTCCATATAAAAATCCTCCGAGACAGCTCGAGCGCCCGTCCTATATATACCTTCAAAATCTGTTGCGAGCTGCTTCAGCACCCTGGTGGCGAGAAAGGACGACGGAGCCAACCCGTATGTGACCGTCTGAAGTTCGTAGATTTTGACCGGCTCTGAAGGGTCAAAGCGCCACAAAATCCGCTGTAGAGGTGTGTCTTCGTGATGTATGCGAATCTGTCGATACATTTTCTCCACATCTGCGACCAACGCAATAGCATACTTACGGAAACGAAGCATGAGATCGAAGAATTCGTCTTGAATCACCGGTCCGGTAATAAGTGCATCGTTCAGAGAATGGTTGGTGGATGTTTTGGTTGATCCATCGAACACCACTCGTACCTTCGTCGTTGAGCTAGATTCCTTGAAGACGGGGTGGTGGGGAAGATAACAAACCGTTCCATGAGCTTTCGGAACCTCGTCCGCTGCTCCAACAAGCTTCATATGCCCCAAATCAATGTACTCTTGCATGAAGTCGTCGTAATGCTTGCGTAAATCAGCGTTTCTCTCAAGTCGTCTCTCTATTTGTTCAAATCTTCGCCAAGCTGTGTTCTTGGATCCACCAACCAGCTCATGAAAACCTACTCGTTTTGGATATCGTGCTACGTATCGTCCCGTTTCTTCTCGGGTGATCGTATTCTGGAAGTGAGTTTCGCAATCTTCTTCCTCCTGTGAGTGCAACGGTTTTTCTGGAAGCTCTTCGATAATCCAGAACTTCTTAATGGCCTTATCCAGCGGATCCGCCAAAGCCAAGTGACAGCTAACCTTCCCGGCATTATCGCAAAAGTTCGTTTCGCCAGTAGCGACCCAACCAAACACTGTATTGACGAACGCTGGCAATTCTTTGTTAATCCTGCGAATCTGAAGCCGGCCACCATCGAGTAGATGAAAATCATAAAAGAACTGCGAGCCCAGTACCAAGTCGATAGCACCAGAAACATAGAATTCGGGATCAGCCAGATCCATCTCCTGTGGTGGATGCCAATTTCCCAATGGAAGAGATGTAGATGGCTGGTTATCTGTAACCTGCCCCAAAACCAGAAAATCCATTGCCAGAGAGTAATCCCGAACTCTTGAAGAAATGTTCGCTGACACCTCATACGCAGTTTGTCGCCGAGTTTGCCCGATTCCGACAATCTCCACCCTTTTGTCACGTCTTGGTAGCATCAGTAGCTGGCAGAGTCTTTCAGACATCAAGTTAGCCTGTGATCCAGAATCTAGTAACGCCCTAGCGTGGTGACTCCTACCCAAATTGTCTCTTATTTTCAACATAACCATAAGCAAGAATACGTGCGATCTTGAATACCCCGCCATATTTGAAGAAATTGCTGCCACCGAACTAGAAACCGATTCACCAGAGGTCGACGCAACAGTGGTAGCAAACGGGTCGGGTGTGCTGTCATTTTGATTGGCTGTCGAGGCTGCACCTACGCCAGATCCAGGAAATCCAGGATGAAGAAGGGTGTGATGTTTTTTGGAACAGGTCCGACAGCGATATTTGGAGGGGCAATCCCGAGCCAGATGATTTCGTCCTAAACAATTACTGCAAAGTCGCTTCGAATTAGTTAACTGCAGCCGCTCATCGACAGGCAGATCGTTGAAGGTAGAACATCGTGACAGAAAATGTTGCTCACTGCACGCCAAGCAGTTTGGACCAGCCGTTTCAGTCGCCGTGTTGACCGAAAGCTTCATCGGATGAACCTTGCCATAGCTAGCCGAAGGCGCACTACTCGAACTTGGGATTCGCTGATCCACCAATACTGCATCCAAAACTCGAGTTTGCGTTTTAAGAAAGTCAATTAACATCCTGAAGGAGGGCTCATCGTTCTGCGACACATGCTCTTCCCACTGCATTTGAGTACTGTCACTAAGCTTCGAGACCATCAAGTGTGTCAACATGGCTCCCCAACCACTCGTTGCTTCCCCTAACTGGTCCAAAATCTGCGTATTTCGCTCAAAGCAGTCGATCAAATCGTGCAATCCCGCCGCAGATGCTTTCTTTATCTTTGGATACTCGAAAAGCGCATTTAGGTGACGCTTCTTCAGTAAATAACGGTTGGAGAACCTCGAAACCAAGCCTTCCCAAGCGACCCTATAGTTGTTTATGACTCGACAATAGATTTCACGAATTTTTCTCGCTGGGAAGATCTACTGAAAAGGTTAGCCTATGTGTATCACTTCGTTCATTGTTGTCAAAAGCGAAGAAGAAAGTCAACGGGATGTAGAATTGTTATATTAGAACAACGAGACTTCGAAGCCGCTGAAGCAAGTGTGTGGCGATCAGTTCAAAGACAGGCGTTTGCCTACGAAATCGATGTCATTCGCAAAAACTCCGAGTTATCAGAGGAGAACAAGAAGTCATTGAAAAGAAGCAGTGAAATCGGAAAATTGTCGGCATATTTGGACGATAAAGGGGTACTGCGAATGCAAAGTCGAATCAACACCGATGTGGCCTATTACTCTTTCGATTTCGTGAATCCAGTGATAGTTCCTAGAAAAACACACGTCACCAATCTGCTGATACACAAATACCATCAACGTTACGGACATGCCAATGTAGAAACCGTCGTCAACGAGTTGCGTCAACGATATTACATACCCAAAAATCGTTGCATGGTGAAGAATGTAGTGAAGCAATGCGTGTGGTGTAAAGTCTACCGAGCTAAACCAATCGCGCCCAGGATGGCTATGTTACCGCACCCGAGAGTTAGGCCGTACGTAAGACCATTCACATTTACGGGTCTAGATTATTTTGGACCATTGACCGTGAAGCGAGGACGAACTATTGAAAAACGGTGGGTGGCACTTTTCACATGCTTAACTATACGCGCTGTGCATGTAGAGGTAGTCCACTCACTGTCGGCAGATTCCTGTAAAATGGCAATTCGCCGATTCGTTGCACGGAGAGGCGCTCCTCAGCAAATATACAGCGATAACGGGACCAATTTTCGAGGGGCAGCTCGCGAACTTGCAGTCGAAATCAAGACTATCAATCGAAAATTAGCGTCCACGTTCACCAATGCAGAAACTGAGTGGGTTTTTAATCCTCCTTCTGCTCCACACATGGGCGGTGTGTGGGAGCGAAAGATGCGTTCAATCAAAGATGCATTTAAATCCCTTCACCATGCTCGTCACCTGAACGATGAGGAATTGATGACCTTTATGGCAGAAGCGGAAATAATTGTCAATTCCCATCCTCTGACATTCATACCCTTGGAGCATTCATCTGACGAGGCCATAACACCGAACAATTTCATTCTCATGAGTTCGAGCGGCGCTAACACCACTTCAAGAATATCGGTGAATGAGGACTTTCCATTGAGAGTCAATTGGAAGATGATGCAACAGCTTTTAAACCAATTTTGGAAGCGGTGGATTCAAGGTTACCTCCCAACCATAGCTCGCAGGACCAAGTGGTTTAGCGACGTTCGTCCGCTTCAAAATGGAGATCCAGTGGTCATTGTAGATGAGACGGTCCGTAACGGATGGTTACGAGGTCGAATCACTAAAATCTACCCCGCGACGGACGGTCAGGTGAGGAAGGTTGACGTCCAAACGTCGTCTGGAGTACTTCAAAGACCAACGATCAAAGTAGCCTTGCTGGACATGATTGAGAGTAAGACCATTCAAGATGAAGGTATTACGGGTCGGGGTGTTGCGAAATGCGGGTATTAGGCTCTTTTGATCGGTTCTTCTTGAGTCGGCGCCGAAGACTATTGAAGCGGCGCATTAGTTAATGTCACCCTGGCATATGACATTCGCAGTGACTGTGCATATGATACCAGCTAGGCTATAATAGAGCTACATTTCGCAGGAGATAATACCATCTGAGCGGAATATTTAAGGTTTGTTAATCTACCTAAAATTACCTAAGATTACATTGTTTAAAATATCTACCTAACTAACCTAATGAATTACTATACCTACTTATTACTAGCCTTATTGAACTATTGTCTACCATCTACAGAGCTAGGAAACCTAACCTAGTTAAATTGAAACCTCATTGGATTAATTGAAGAGTTAGGAAACTAATTTGTAAGTAATTGTTGAATTATAATAGATACAGAATAAAGTAATCTATGATTTGCAGTCGAGTTGCGGAAAACCGAACTTCGGAAAGTTTTTATAACAATCTCCTTTGATAATAGTTCGATTTCAACATGCTATAGCTCGTTCGAAAGGTATTCGTATAGCCTTTCTAAAATTATTGTTTAGTTACGTTTTCAATTTCGGCAGAAAATTTCAAAAAACTGCAAAAAGCGTGATTTTTGCACCTTCAAACATTCATATCTTGGAAACTAAACATCAGAATCAAAAACCATTTAATAGCGTTCTGTCTGGGAAATATGCCTTTCATTTAAAATTGGTTTGGATGAGATCGGTTCAGCCATTGCTGAGAAACACGAATGAGAGTTTGTCCGTTACATACACAAACAGACACACACACAGACATTGTCCCAAATCGTCGAGCTGAGTCGATTGGTTTACAAGACTCTTGAAAGTTTGAGCGAATTCTATACATTTCTTTTCTAAGAAATGTAAAAATTCAGGAACCCCTCCTTACTCCCCCCATACTATAACAACAATATTATTAACCCAAAAGTTTGACTAAGTGAAGTTCTAAGATGTCACAAAGTTTAAATTTTTAGCTATGGATAAAACATAAGAATTTCGTTAATTGAAACCTAAAAAGGTAGCCGGGTACCGTGTCGGACACATAACGGTTAAATTGGGTGTAAACCAGAACGCGGAAGACCAAAATTCACATCTGATATTCGAAATCAACCGAAGCCAAACTCAAATTAAACAAACAAACTTTATGGATGCCTAAGAACCTGCTCCAAATTTAGAATATTTGTATTCGAATTTCGACTAAAAAGTTGACTTAAAATAGAAAAGCTTTGCATTTAGAACTGATATTAATGGTAGAAACTAACAGATAATAGTGCTTAATTCAGTAAAAGCTATGGTTCAGATGATGAAGAATGCGTCTCCGCTAAAACTTCAAGCAAATCGACATTAGAGCCGCTTAGCTCACCAAATTCGTATTGTGAGACAGAATCTGTCATGACTCTTATTCGAAATTAATTTTAGTGGTTTTTTTCAGAAATCTTGAAGCAACATAATTTGAATCAGATTTTTTTTGCCAGATTCAAAGCACAAATAAAAACCCCGTAAATAATTCCAGTCATGCCTCAGCAACTGTGCTAATAGCTTCTATAAATCCACATTGATAAGATTAGGTCCTTTTTCGGTTCGACATAAAAATAATTTTCAAATCGAGAAATAATAAAAAGCAAGGAAAAGAAAATCGAATTCCCGCTAAGCTACCATTGACTGCGGACTGCGAAACCGAGCAGCGCCAACCAGCGTCGGGGCACACGGGGTGGACATTATTGAGTTTATCTAATCCGTAATTCAATCGATATGCGACTCTGTTCCGGGCAGCTAGCGAAGGAAAAGCGCCCCCTCTGTACAAACAGCGATCCAAATTGAATTGTTGATGGCAAATATATTATACGGTAAAAGCCGCGAAAGGAGAAGAATAACGCAATTCGGATTGGCATCCAGCGAAGAATTGGATTAGTTCAGCGCGATGAGTGGCTGAGACTTTGGATGGAAGATTCTGTTAGAGATTTTGTTTATTGTTTTAAATTTAAATTACAAATTCAATTTTGTGATATAAATTGAAGTTAACTTAAAAAAAACTTAGTTTCACATTTCAAACTAAAATATTTTCCCATTTTTCACTCCTAAATAAAATGGCGAATCGTGAAATCAGCGGGGTCGATCAGGTATTCAAAATCCCACTGCATTCCGGGTTCTAAAATACGACCTATTTTGCGTTCACAAATCGGTTTCCCAGAACAGTGTATACACAAAAGCGGTCATGCTTCGTCCACCGTAAACCAATCCTTCGGGGTATGAATTAAGGAGGGCGAAGGGGAACCCGTCATAAACAAAGTCCTGCCCGGCTTCCGCGGAAATTCCGCAGATTCTAAAATTAATTGGAAGCTATTCATTAGTTATTGTTGGCCAAAAGTGCGGGAAAATAGTAAATTGTGGTCCTACCCCTTCGCCCCTCACCGGTCCAGGGGAGATAATGTTCCATGACATTCCACGACCGGAGGTTTGACGGTGTTCACAGGCTTGCATCATGGGTTTGTCCGTTTCGGCCTTACACCAGCGCGGATTTTATCGTGATTACCGGGTTAAATTATTAGCGCTAAGGTTTGAATTTATTATCGCTGTGGAGCACTGATGAACGAGCTTCAATTTAACATGAAGCGAACAGGGGCCGTCCGGTTCACGGCACGTGACGTTTGACTGAAATCTAGTTTGTTTAAAGTGTTTAAAAGTACATATCTCGGGAGTAGTTTCTTCTATATTTGAACGCTAATACATTCATGTACACGGGATTGAAGTAGGCTGTGACTAAAATCGGTTGTTATTTTTCATACCGTATCCGAAAACTCAATCATATTTACGCGTTTGTTAAAAATAAAATTCAGGAAATCAAATTGAAATAAAAAATGAAACCTCATATGGCAAGCAGAAATAGTTCCCCCCATTCCACGTGCCAGGACTGCCCGAAACTTATTAGGAAAAATTTATACGTGAATAAATAAAAAGGAAAAATTACTCCGCAGGGTTGAAATTTATGGCGGTACACGGTCGCAACATCACAGCAAGCCGGGAAATCAAATTGAGTTGGTCCAGAGGCAAGCCGATGCTGATGCTGCTGAGCCTGTCTGCGCCATTACTCTGACGTTTGGAGGCTTCGGCCCGGTCCCGCTAGAAGCTCGCGGTAATAAATGGCTCATGGGGTATAAAAGCAATACAGCCAGAGTTGCAGCAAGGGTTGTCAAACAAATCTCTTGCTATAGCGTTTCGGAGCCTCTCTGATCCGGCCGCGGTTGGCAGAAACGGGCAAAAACCGTCGCAGTTAAACCAAAAAAAAAAAAAAGAATCTGATGAAAACTTTATCAACCTGCTCGGTTTTATAGAGTGTTTCTGCCCTGCTTTAACTGTAAAATGTGACCGGCGAACCGGGCTGGACTTCATATCTCCTTTTTTTTCGCCCTTTTTACAACCTGATTTATGAATATTTTGCGGTAGGATAATTTCCGTAATTTTATGATTATGCTGGGCTTCGTAAGCCGGGAAAGTTCTCACGCACTAAAACCCACCAGATTGGATTTGGATCGTGCTGGAAATCGTGGTATTATCAACCATTAGCTTCATCGTTCTTATTTTGAAACGAGTTTTATAATATTGTGAAAGATTGAAATGTTCCAGTGAGTTCGAAAGTTGTTTTCTCTATTCGTTCAATTATTTTTGATTCAGAATTTTCGTTTTGTGTTGGCTCTGAGTGGATTTATCGAGAAAAATGCGCCAGACTCAGATCACCATTTTCTGTCTTAAATCTACTCCCATAAATGAAATGCATGCTTTACCCGATGAGCAGTGGCGGCGGCGGTACGACGGTACGGTTTCTAACAGTTCGTGTTTCTTTTCTAGAGTTTTTGCCTTAAAGCCAACGAGAAATAAATAAAAAAATTATGATATGATGTTCAATTGAAAAGACTAAACATGATAGCTGGGAAATTAAAAAATGGATTATAGAAAAATGAAAAAAAGAAAAAAAAAACAAATATAGGACTTTTAAAAGTGAAAATTGAAAAATGGTAGATTGATTGATTGAAGATGAACATTTGAAAAAAGAAGAATGAAGATTGCCAAACAAAGTATTGAAAAACATGAAGAAATGTGAAGTTAAATATTGGAAAATTGATAATTGGGAAATAAAGAAATTGAAATATGTGAAAATGTGTAAAACTGGTAAATTGAAGAATGGATAACGAAATTAAAAATTGACAAATGCCAAAATCGAAATATGGAACATTTAATTGGGAAAATGGCAAACTAAAAACTCAGAAACTAACATATGGAAAATTTGGAAGTCAAAAGTTTGAATAATGGTAATGACCGTATTATATGGGACATAGTTTATCCAAGCTGCTCTGGAGCTCTGATAATAGACGAATTTCGCGCCAACTTGAACAAATGTTGGCAGCAACCTCTCAGATTTTAATAAAACTTTCTGTACATGAGAACTTTGTCACAAAAATCCACTTCACATACTTTGTTTTTCCAAAAATGATCTAGACCAACTTTTAAAAAGGGTCAAACTTTTTTTTACAATTTTTTTTCAAATGGCTATTGTCTAAAAATGACAAATCCTACAAAAAAATATTGTAGGAGTGATTTTCACAAAATTAGTCAAATTTTTGAATATTGAAAAAAATCTTTATCGACTTCTACACTGAAAAAACAAATCGATAGTCAAAATTTTAAGTCGATTTACAAAATAAAACCCATCTTTGACTGGACCAATACCTTCTTACATGACTATTGAATGCAAATCACCGTAACCTATAAGCAAACAACGCCTGTAACCATACAGCCCACTACGGAAAAACATGCGTCGAAGCAACTAGTCAAAACTCATCTACTACAGCCAACTCTAACAAACAGCCACCGACACCTTCAGATAAACCAAAAACAACGATCCAATTAACAAATAATACGGGTACAACGACCACGACAACCGCTCCTAAACCAACAACTAGCTTCGCCAATAAAGAAGCAAATACCGATGAAGACGGAATTACAACAGCGACCCGTAAGAACAAGAAACAAATAAGAACCTCTGATCGTGAACAGCAAGAAAGCAGTACCGATGATGACATGGACGGGAACGATAATGCGAGAGAAGGCAGGCTGAATGACCCCCAAGCGACTTCACCGCCAAAGAAAAGGATCTCAACACGCAGCAGCAAACTCCGTCAACAAGATCTGGCAGATAGACATTATTAGAATTTATTTTTGTTATTCTTACTTATTCAAAAAAAAAAAAATTAAAAGACCCACGGCTCAGTTATGCTAGCGCATTAAGCCGTTTCAAATAAAATTTTAGATTAAAAAAAGTATCAGTAACGAATTTGGTATATATTCATAACAAACTTGAATGAAGACTGGAAAACTGGAAGACTGACCGATGTAACACTTATGCCTTTGTATATTTTCTTGGTTTCCAATGATCGGTAGGTTAAAGTTAAAAAAATCGAAAAAGTGTACCGGACGATGTATTCTGGAGCAATCTGAAGCCTGGTGCTTGATGGAGCTGGTTGCGAAAATAGGACGAGTGACGTAGAAGAGCAGGCCAAGTGCAGACGATCAGACTAAACGCAGCCTACTACGTTCCAGTCGCGCAAAGTTGATATTTGAGTGGCAGCTTTCTTTCACAGTGTAGCCAGTGTCTGAGACGCTTTTGGAATTGTTGGTGATCTGTTCAATTTCCGTATATTCGGAAATATTCTGGCGATCTAACCTTCACAAAGTCATTATAGAGCTTTTTCGCGTACAATTCTGTGCACTCGCTGTCCCACCACGGAGTGCGAGACCGTCCACGGATGTACGCACCGGGTACTCGCTTCGTCTGACGTTTAGTCGCAGTTTCGAGAATCAAGCCAGCCTTCCTTGTACTCAGAGGAATTTCTTGCTTTGATTCGAATGTTTCGGATATAGTGGACATGTAGCTCTTTCAATCAATAGGGTCACTATAATTGTAGTGAAGTAGAGTACAATAATAAAGCAATCGCGCTTGGATGTGCTGGTAGAGTAGAAATTTGTGTCATTTCTCCCGTATTCAAGATGGTCATATTGAAATGTTCGCAAATACCATGCAGTAAGATAGATCGGTTATCATCGTGAAAACAACCCCATAACATAACGTGGGAGTTGAAATCTTTTAGAACCAGCTGAGGTGCGAGTAAGGTTTTAGTGATGTCTGAAAAGCTTCTGCGGGATGTACATGGAAGCAATGCATAAGTCTTTGCCCTTGATTCAGTCTTGACAAGCGACAACTGCAATACCTGGTATCGATCAAAGGTTAAATAAATTAAAATAATAGCATCTTTTGATCCCCAAAAACGCTACTCCGTAGTATTTTTTTATTCCTTGAGAAAATAGATAAAATTGAGGAAATCAAGATCTACGTCGGAAGCTAGCCAGGTTTACTACAATTCAAATGTATCACACTGAAAATTGCGTTGCGTTGCGTAAGCACGGTATACTTCGTAGATTGCAGACTGATGACTCTCATTTGCAGCTAGACTACTTGAGGAGCATTGTTTGGGAATAACAATTGATCCAGTCCAAGCGAGAGTTTCGCCTGAGAGCCACCATTGCGGGCCACGACCATCTTTACCGTAACTTGGGATGAGAAAGGAAGTGTTGATGTGGTACTCACTTAACGGAAGGCCCCGACTCAGTGACACTCCCATAAGTACCACGGATTGGGTAGTGGGTGGGTTGTTAGTCAGGATTCGCTTCAAGCAAGCGATGCGACTGAAACTATATTTTCGTACATAACATGTTTGAATAGTTTATTGACTGCAGGATACGTAAATCTTCTAGGCGTTTAAACTCTGGCTATTCGTTTATCGAGATTGTTTCATCGAAAACAACTTGAACTCCAGACAGCCGGCTGTCGGGAGTGTTGTCGACAACGTAAAATGGACCGTAAACAATGAGTTTAAAAGTGGTACGGTGGAACATTCAAAAATTATGTCACGCAAAGATCACCCAATACTAACTAACTCTCTGTCATATTACCACGTTATTTTTCCCCTGATTATTTCCATACAAACAAACCAACCTACGAGCAAGTAGTATTAGTTAGCCATTTTTGACGTAGGACTACGTCTTTGTTTTCGATATGGGGGTGCTTTTCAAATTCTACAAAAATGGTATGTAACGAAAGGTGGTCCAATTTTAAACGCATATAATTCAGTCATCTCACGATAAATTTTTAAATCTTTTGTGCATATCGCCCCGAAATACTTCTAAGAATAGATTCCAATAGATAAACTCAAAGATTTTTGATATCATGGTATTCAAAATTTAAATAATGTACAACCTAGTCAAAATATCGCGCATCTACACGCAGAAGATAGCGCTTCCCAAGTCCAGCACGACAAATTTGTGTACCTAGCGCGCTACGCTCCTATGAATGATGTCATCATCGACTACTTAAAGAGCGGATTCCGCGTGACAAGCTCAGTTGCCTGTTGAACGACAGGCGGAGCAGATCACCGCGCTTTGTGTTTTCACAGCCAGTGTAGCTGAGTTAGAAATCTGTTACACTGGCTGGAGGTACGCTACCCAAAGCCGTCCAACACGCGACTGAGCTTGTTCGTTAAAACACTATGCTTTCTTTTGTGATGTACTCGTTTCCAGCACACTTTCATGCACAATCCGAACACAATTATTCGTACAAAAAATTGCTTGTACATTCGAGCTCCATTTGCAAACACGGTCTCTTTCACTCTATTATCATCTTGACACATTTTGCTTTGTACGCTTGGGTTTGATGTTTGACGCGAATTTGTAGGTACGTATATCTAATTTGTTAGCAGGGTTACCATATTCATGATTTTTTTTGTATTGCCACAGACTTTTTTCACAATTTTTGATCATAGATTCTTTTCACAGATGGCAGATTTTTGGCATTTTGATGAAAATTTCACAGATTTTTGGAAATATTGTGATTTTTCGGAAATTTATCACAGATTTTTTTTTGGTTCTTGTGATAACTTACAGATGGTAAACAAATATTTTTGACTGAAACACAGATTTCAATGTGTTTGTTGGCGGTTACATGCGAAACCTGTATGATAGCAATCTGTGCTTTCGTTGCGCAAAGAGATTTATTTCCACTTCACGTGATCTATTTCCACTCAGCATATCCTTTTTTTATTCTGCTAATAGGTACATATTGCCACTCGAAAAACGGTTGCAAAAACGCATCTGAGTCCATATATTAAATTGTTTTCGATTATAAATATAGTTTCGATATATGATTAAGACTACTGCATTCGCTGCATTTTTATGCGTACTTTAGGAAAGTTACAACAATAGCAAAATATAACTATAAAGCTTGGTCTATACATGAAATGTGATTATATTGTTTAACATTTGATTTTTCTTTGCCGGTCCAGGGTTTTTACCACACATAATCGAAAAGTTTACACTGAACTTGTGCTATAAGGATTTAGTCCCAGATATTAGTTCGGTCACGCTTTTCTGTCTTCTTTCTTCTGATCTTCTCAAATAAGTTTAACCGGATTCGATAACCTACTACAAATGAAATGACCTGATAACCAAGAAGGTTTGGTTCAATATGTAACAATCGATATTGATTGGTTGTTCTTAAACTATACGCAAGAAATCAGGCCCGTGCGCAGAAAATTCTCAAGGGGGGGGGGGAGGTTTGATTTTTTTTAACGTTAATTTTAAAAGAAACGTACAGAAACCCTCAAACATTAAAGATTTTTTCAGAGGCCTGGTTTGTGAACCAAACGACTTCGCTCAACAAATTGGGTAAATGTTTGTTATCGAGAAGGAGTCATCAAAAGACACCGCTGCAAAGTGGTAGGAAATCCCAAAAACGCTAACTTAATTGACTAGAGGCCAAATCATCGAATATATTCACAGGGTATCTTTGGACAAATTGTTCGTAAGAACATTCCCCACAACCTGATAAAAATTAAAATTAGGCATGGCTTACTACGAAAAAATTAAAAAAAATTAACATTTTATGCTGACGAGGTAGAAGGTTGGTGTCTTCGACAAAGTTTTAGAAATGCTCTTAATAAAGAATTTTGTAGAACTAGTAGAACTTGTAGTATTTACTGTTATCGATTTGTAAAGCATTTTCTATGGCAAAATCCTCATTTTTTTAAGTATAACTTTTTCCACTGTGATTTTTCATGCAAACCGTGCTCCCGACAAATGTGGAGGCATTAAAACCACATACTATTGTTGTAAGTAAAAATACCCAAGTTTAAAAAATACATTACAAAATGAGCTTAAAACCTTCTTACCTTTATTATGCGTAGCCCGGACATTGAAAATAGTGCCTGCTCGTCCATTTTGGTTTGCACCTTTCTCTCTTATACGCAGTTGAACTTGATGTAAAAAAATTTAAAATTCTTCAATAACTCTAAAACGAATGAGTATTTTTACAAGAGGTGTGCGCCGCGCCGCCGATTTCAGGTACAATTTTTATATGCAGTGTTCAACAATATTATGAAGTTTCAATATCTCAACATTTGTCTGAAACATCGTTTGCACGAAAAGTCACAGCGAAAAAATCTATATTAAAAAGCTAAATTTAAGGGGGTTGTTTTATAAAAAGCTTTATAAATCGATAATACTAAGTCCTACAAGCTCAAGTTGTTCAACAAAATTCTTCATTATGAGCATTCCTAAAACTTTGTCGAAGACACCAACTTTTTTCCTCGTCAGTATAAAAAGTTCATTTTTCTAGTTCAATCATAGTAAGCCATGCCATGATTTAATTTTTATCAGATTGTGGGGAATATTCTTACGAACAATTCCTCCAAAGATACCCTATGAATATATTCAATGGTTTGGCATTTCCGACCACTATGCATTGCCTGTTGGCTCGTGGTGGATTCGGATTGGTTTGTAATAGTTGTTAAGCCAACCGACTAAACTTAAACCTCTTGTATCTCGCAATCCTCATCCATCCGGGGCCACCATTAAGTACTGCTTTAGTAAGGATTGTGTTCTTGCTTATTTTGTTTTGTGTGAATCGTCATGTTTTTATCCATAGCTACATTTCTTTACTTGCTGTCAAACCTTCGCGATATATCTCACCTGCTCAGGTCTGCTGCAAATATCGTACCCTGTTGGTACATGAACCGATCCTGGGGTGTTGACCATAAGGATTTACATCTGTTTACAGCCACCTTTACCGGGTTTCTTATCCTCCTAGCTGGAGCTGAGAACTTCTTGGCGGCAGTATTTCACCCTATACCGATGTCCATTTTCGCGATCCATTTCTAACGGAATAATCATCGGCGGTAAAATTTCTCTAGACAACGCTATCCCGATTTTCTCCAACATCGTGTTTTTCCTCCTTAACTGCCGTTGCTAGCCCGCTGATCGACAACTGCTGTCTACTCACTACTTTTGCTAATATCGAAGCTTATCGAAACTTTAACCGATCCTTCAGAGAAGCCGTCCAACTTGACATACATCTCTTTCCAGCCACCCTCGCAAAGTTTCGTCCTTGGTTTCTTCATTGACTTGTTTCTAAAGTGACCGAACTCAAATGACATTTTATGTGTCCAAACGGTTTGCAGTATATTTTTTTCCTGGAAAATAATAAATTTTTAAAAGTAATTCAAAACGTTCATGGGGGGGGATGTTTGAACCCCCAAACCACGCCCCCGTGCGCACGGGCCTGCAAGAAATATATTTGATTTATGATTACTCTAAATGTAATATGATGGTCTTTTTCCGGTCCAAACTAAATATTTGAAGTTGTTAAAGATTTGAAAGAACGTGACACGGAGCGACTCTGAACGAAATTATCCATCCGCTCGGATAGATTCATGGTCGCGTTTGCCAAGTCCAGGCAAACGAGACTGCTTATTGGGAGCGACTCAAGAAGGACTATCGCGTCGACGTCCCTACTCACGAAATCGACAAAGTGGTCACCGATGTACGAGGTTTGCTGTTTTATAAACAAAAGAGTAGTATTGGACCAAGCTTAGTAATCATGAATCAAAACTCAAATGTATCACACTGAAAATTGTTTATTAAATGTCTCAAAACAGTGATCAAATCCATGAAATCGCTCGATGAAATAGCCATTGAAGGATTCGATCGCTTAAGAAGGGCATTTAGTCTAAAACTGCTTCAAAAGTTTTCTCACTGTTGAAAGTTTCGAAAATTTATCGGCACTTTGGAAGATGTTTCCTCAATGGGATCGTCAGACTCTCGCTTTTTAGTGAACAAAGGAGCGTATGAATTAGTCGTGGTTGTTGGCGTAACCATCTTTAGCATTTGTTTTCAGAGCGTTCCTTGAACGAATGTTTTAGTTTTTCCACGCTTAATTTATACACGGAATATGTCGAGAGATCGTGTGTAGTCTCTGCACAGTAGGAAGACTCTTCATGATTCTATCCGTCTTTTCCATACCGTACCTTGTTTCTGCAAGCAGTAGATGTATGGCCCAATTGTTAACAACGGCGGCAGTTCATGCTCCGCGGCCCAAAAAGGCGAACAGGTAGTTCAAAAGAACAATGTTTGGAAGAGCAGATTGGTCGAAATCAGGCTGATAAAAAATAACTTGTTTTCTTATACTCCTCGATTTTTTTCTGAACGCTATTTCTTGCAATCCAGAATATTCACTGATTGAATTAAGGGGGTTCTTGAAGGAGCCAATCCCATACTTCACCAGATCTTCACAATTAAGGCCCCAGTCGGAGACTACACCATCAATCTCTACTTCCAAGGCGGGTACGTAGACTTCTTCGAAAAAAGCTTGCTCTTTACCTGTTCAAGGTCGCTCACAGGTAACATACGTTCCTCTGGTCGGACCATGGCGATTATGGTCAAGGCCAAGTCGTTTTTTTATTCATCTCGTTTATTTGATTGGCACAAATGCGAGAGCTAGGCGGTGTGAAATTCATTTTTTTACATTTTGGATACCTTAAAACTAGTAGGTTACAATTTTGCAATATTTTTATAACAATTAGAAAGAATAGTTTTTTATGACAAAAATTCAGTTATCTTAAAACTATGAATATATAATGCAAATGTGGTTTATTTCCAACATCGGTGTCGCAGCATTTGTATCAGGGATGGGCCGAGTATTGTTTAGTATAGATCACACGATAGTAAGATAGTCTCAGCAGCATCGAAGGTTTAAGCAATCTCAGACTTTCCAATAAAACGAGTCCGACAATTCTTAAGATATTAAATACTGTATCATATCCAAATATCCTGAACTATGAAGTGTCGTTTCTATGGGTTCCGTCTCATTCTGGAATATTCGGCAATGAGCTAGTGGATACCCTAGCGAAAATGGGAGCATTGTGGGGAGACTTTTACCATAGAGATCTAGAATCGCAAGATTTTGATCCAATGCATGCTAAAAGACCTTGCTCTCGAATCTTGGCAACAAGCATAGTCTGAAAGTCAGTTGGGTATATTTTGTTTTATCTACAGAGTAAACATTTGAATGGCCCGCAGTACCCGTCTAGCACTGTTGTGTGGGGAAGAGATGTGCACCGGTATGAAACAAGACAAGCCGGCAATCTGGAATTGTTGAGCGCTAAGAAATCTTGTTTATTTTATAAAGGCTACAATTTCTTCAATACTTTACCATAATACGCCAAGTGAACCAATAACCTAAGATAATTTAAGCAGGCCTGCAAGATAATTACTAAGCAGAGGTCTTTGGATTTATAAGAGGTGGGCATACATGGAAGGGTAGTATAATTTGTATGGGTGCGAGGTGAGCAATTCCAGATATATAGCTTTAAATTTGGCACCCTTTGCTTTTCGCACACTTTTCAACTTTATTCCGGTTCGATATACCCGAGAAACTATCGTAGTTATTCGCGTAAACGAATTTGTTGACATTGGTCAAACAACGGCTAGACAAAAGGGTATTTCCGAAATTGTAGCCCTCAATAAAACACAGGCTTCGTAACGGCAGATTATAATTTTCCCAGTGATGAAACAAGTTCAAATCGTCATCAAAAATCCAATAAGCGTTCTATTACAATGTCGATGAGAATTGTGTTAGAATAGTGAGCAAGTGAAGGCAAAATATTGAACGGAATACCGCCAGACTAAGTAGGATGACAGTATTTCATTTCATCTGGATCGATAGTTTTAGAAAATTGAGCATGATGCCATCAGAATCCTGTGCAAATGATATTCACACGCAAAATTCTATCTTGAGAAGAATTAGTAAAGACCTCTTAAAAGCTTTTCTTCATAATTCTGCAAAGAATACTACCAAAATCTATCCAGAATTCTTCGGAGCATAGCTTTCGAAATTTGCGAAAGATGAAATGAACGTCACCCGAATCCTGGGAGGAATTCCATCGGAATTCTAAGCAGAAAAACGTGGAAATACGGATAGAAGTTCTGTCGGAGTGTTGAGAGAGATTTCATCGAAAAGCAAAGAAGGATTCTGTCAGAATCCCGAAAAATTCAAATCCTAAGCGAGTACCACAAATCGACTTCGGAATGATTGAACTCGGCCAGTGTTAAAACTGCTTGAGGTATTTGATTTTTTTCCTAACCAATAGGTTAGGATATTTTCAACAGCAGTTGGGGTTTCAAAATTCTTTAAACTACCTAATCGAGAAACTTCTAATTTGGAAGTTTTTTTAATCTTCAATGAAAGATAATATTAGTATATTGAACTATTGCATACCTCGAATCTTCTGAAGAATGACTCCCAAAATACAAGTTATGACGCAAACATTATAAGCCCGAATACCTCAAACAGTTTTTAGCCACCAATTGCACATGAGAAGGTTGTACTTCAACCAATAAAAATCACCATTCCGCATTCAATCAACCTAAAGTGGATTACCATCTCTACTTTTTTTTCGCTCCCATATATGTAATTTACAGCCATTCCGAGAATAGCGCACCGGATAGCTGATTTGGTGCTGAATAATGCGAACAGCCAATATTCGATCTGAATGATGGTTGGTGTGGTGGTACCCGAGTTATGATAATTTAATTATGCTTGATTAATTTTTTTTTATTAAATCATTAATGTGAGTACAGCTCGTCTGGCCTGAAGCCAATGGACGTTTCGGTTGGGATACCACCACGCACGGGAATGACGGGAGTGCGTGGGTGAGTATTTTTAATTTTAATTGAAATTGATACTCTTTGAAGCGCAAAATGAAATCTGGGTGGCAGTGGGGAACGGTAATTTTTACCCTTCGTTAGTGTTTATGGCGTTTCAATGATTCAAATGGCATTGAAAGTATCGAATGACTTTTTGCGGTATTTTATCAATTTAAAGGATTTTTTGTTTATTAAAATTTACTACCCACGAATGTCAAGAGACGGTTGTTCAAAACTCCGTAGTAAATTCTGGAAGTCCTGAATAGGACTTAAAAGGCCATGACAAACATTTAATATCACCTTCCGCCGTGAAAAAAAGCATGACATACTACTCAACTATTAACGGCGAGAGCCTCGACTCACTATGTATGACAGTACTACACAATTCCACACACTCAGCTACAAGGGCTGCCATCCAAAATCAACTCCAACGAAAAACCGCCCCATCGAACCTGGATGCACTTTCCTTCTCATTTTCATTTATGTGTAATTTGGTGAAGGGTAATTAATTTCCCCTTCAACTGAAGAGCTGTTTTGACTCGCTAGTGCCACTCCTGAAGTCGCTGCTCTGTCTAAGCTCATTAAAACAAATCGGGGAGAAAATTATTGCTCTCACCGTTGAAAAAGTATTTCGAATGCACATTTTTTTTCTGGCTGGCATTGCTTCGTTCGTGTAACAGGGAAAAAACGACTTTTAATTGCCGGAGCTGGCGAAAGAAGGGGATGGTCGAACTGGTTGCACTTTTCGGCGGACTTTCAAGCTGTCCGATTACAGCTCGTCACGGATTGCGATAGCGAGTCAAGAACTTTCGAATGCATAAACACTACTGACGGGTTAATTACACGAATGAAAAGTTTTCGGTTTTCACCAAGTGGAATTTTATGGGGTGAAATTAATTCAGAGTGCGGGAAAGTTTCTGGATCGATAGTTTTGGAATCCGTTTGAGCTTTTTCGTAAACCGAATAGAGATGAAAGATGAATCACGACTTCAAGATAGTTGACTGCGCATTTTCAAGTAGCTTTTGAAGTGCAAATTTAGTTTTAAGTGTGACTTCAAGAGTGTAATGAAGTGTTATTACTCTAGGTAGCTTTACAGACAAACGGTAAATAGCAAGCTGGAAATTGGTTTGTATAATAATAACAGCTTAACTTTACTACCTCCTCAATTTACTCGGAAATTTTCCAAAGAATCTCGAATTTCACGTCTATAACATCCCAGCATACGAGAACCTCCAAAGAAACACATTTAATTAAATTGAGAGCTCCTCTAAACCCGAGCATAACCAAATTACCAGAATAATACAATCATCGCGCCAATCTGCACGAATCCCTACTCAGCTACGAAACCCCTCAACGGCTTAAGAACTCAGCATAGCTGTACGCATCAACACTCGGCAAATTCACCACTGCAAAGGGCACTCAAAATCCTCTACCACTTCTCGCAGCGACAACAGCCTACTCGTGTGCGGGAATCTTTCTTCAAAATAGCATGGCAAGCTACCTACGTAATTTGCAAGCTCCACCACCAGGTGCGAGTTGATTTCAGAGCCTCAAGCCGCCTCTTATCCTTTTTTCATGCGAAAACAAGCAAGGCCATTTCAAGAACTATTTATGGTACGGAACGGCTGGAACTTACCCTTGCTAGATTCGTCTTTAAATTATAATTAGCCACTACCTCACAGCACCTTTTTGTGTGTAGGCAGATTTAATGAGGACTATCGAGGTAGGAGAGTCGAGTGTAGCCGTTGTGTGAAATACCAAAGTTATTTCAAGCCATTAATTCTATGGAAAATAACCCCGGGGCCGTATTGCTTCTGAAAACTAAACGATTAGATTTATTAGCAAGAGTTTAGCAACCTATCTCGTCAATCTCTCAACCCTTTGATGTAGTAATGTGCCCTTGAGACACCGAGCTGCTAATCTCAAAGATGGACAATCTCGTTGAAAGCCTCCGCAAACAGTTCACCCTCGAGGCCATCGGCAGCCCAATCAAAACTGTTGGATCGGTAAACTTTCACCGCAATAATTAATTCATATCGTTGTCGGTCTTTGGTATTATCTGCAGCAATCTTGTTGGCGATCAACGTTACGGCTGAAGGAAGCAGATAATCCTTTAGTAGTAAAATAAACCGTTGCCCCTCCTTCCGAACAATCCGCAATCGCTTTCAACCATTTTCGTCGCTAGACGGGGCAATGAAATCAATTTGATAATGCTTATAAATCTAAAGTTTTGAGCGGAGTCTTCGAGCCCCCGCGTAGTTCAGGTCAATGGAAAAGCGTGAGCGTTAGGTTTATTCATCGTAGCAACCGGCGAAAAGGAAAGGCATTTCTTTTTGTCGGGTGTCATCACAATTTTTGAGTAAAAACAGTGGCGGCTTCATGGGATGATATAGAGGGGGAGGTGCCTAACAAGGTTTTAGTAGAAAATCCGTTTGTATTTCATTCTTTGAGTTCTTGATTTTTGATTGACACACATATTGTTTAGAAGAGAACTTTTTTTGGTTCAGTGTATTTTCGCCGGTTAGTTGTTTGTGTTGATCGCTCCAGTTATTTTTTAATATTTGCGCCCTTGATGTTGTGAAGTTTTAAAGTGTTTTCTGCAAATTTTGTTTTTGCGTCGTGAAAAATACAGTGAAAATCGAGATTGTTTACATCACCGAACCTGTATGTAATTACCCACAAAAAAAAATCACGCGCTCACTTCGCCAGCTGCACGTGGGCAGAGGAAAGTATTTCCCACATCACAACTTGGCGCACAGTGAGACGAAAACGAAAAGCCGGATCTAGGGCGGGTAGAATATCGGTATTATGACAAGTGCATGCGATCACTGCGCCAAACCCGTCAAATCGGACGACGACTTTATCGAATGCATGGGATTTTGCAAAAATGTGGTGCATATGCAGTGCGGGAAACAACTCAACAAGCCGTTCTTAAAAAAAACTTGCCGAAAACCCAAATTTATTTTGGATGTGCAATGAATGTGTCAAGTTTGCTCGCTTTCGCGCCACCGTTTCCTCGCTTGGATGAGTTATCGCTGCTATCGCTGGGAAAACGGATGACGTCTGTGCTGAGCTAATGGCAGAGTTATCAAAAAATAACCAGCAAATTTCGCACCTCGCCAGAAAGGTTTCAACAGCCACTCCAGTCCGGCCAAATTCCGGTACCTCTCGACCACCTCAGAAACGTCGTCACGAGGATGGCCCTGATCCGAGCAGTGTTCTTGTCGGCGGTTGTATCTTTCCCGCTTTCATCCTAGCGTTAGCAAGGAGACTGTCGAAAAAATGTGCAAAGGAGGACTAAACTGAAACGAGGAGATAAAGGTTATTCCGCTTGTTAAAAAAGGCATAGACGTCAGTACTCTGAACTTCATATCTTTCAAAGTTGGAGTTCACCCAAAGTACCGTGAAGCAGCTCTTAACCCTGACACATGGCCGCAAGGCATATTGTTCAGGGAATTTGAGGATAGCCGTACCCAGAACATTTGGTGGCCACTGACTGATTTTCCTCCGCCCTCAGAAGCCGCATGTATTCCGCTAATGCAACCCGGCCCATCAACCCTACAGAGGACTCCGCAACGATTGGAAATGTGAAGGAATGCTGATCGCATACTGGGACGCACCGCAGTTGGCACTATGGAAGTCCTCGATCCACCCGCCACAGTCGAGCAATAGGGATCTTTAGCGGTGTGCGGGTTAAGGCATTTTCTGATGCAGATTGGTGCCGTGAGTTAATATCTCAATCCTTTTTCTATTTTTAGGCCCGAAACTATTGAAAAAAACACTTTTTAGGTTGTTTCCTTTTAGGACAATAACATCCAAACCCATGCGACTTTGCACGACTCTCTAGGTTGCCTCATTAGATCTACCATAGTTTGCAGATGAAATGTGGGATGGCAGGCTGCTAGCGGATTGCAAAAGTATCAGATCAGGCTATGTGGGGTGCTGTCCCGGTTAACAATGAGGCGCACGAGATATTTGCAGATACGTCATTTAGTAGGACAAGTTTGTTGGCTGAATTTGATTTCGTTTTTTCAAATTTAAAAATCAGAAAAGAATAATTAAGGTTTAAAAATTATATGAGTGTACTCGTAAGGACACCCGCTATGAAAATCTGCTAGCTATGAAGCTATGAAAAACACAATTTTTTCCAAATTAAAGATCCCTATTGCAGCCAGCGATCATCAATCGTCCCGGTCCTGTGTGTGGGATGGGTGAAAGGGTCTTCCAACGCGCCACAAATGGCAAGTATACATCTGATCCGAAAACTTCAAGCGCTGATGTATTCTTCGCTTCCAGTAATTTGCCTTTTGCTCTAACATCTTGTGCCCAGATGTCAACCATTTTTCTCGCCGACGATGATCGTCACATTCTGGGGCGCGATGCAGTTGATTCGCTCTCTGTAGAACCTGATCCGTCATCCAATAACATCGAGATTTACTATCAGAATGTTGGTGGCTTAAATTTATTAACGGACAGCTATTCACTCGCGACCACGGGCTGCTGTTATGACGTCATCGCCTTAACCGAGACGTGGCTCGACAACCGTACTCTGTCTCGCCAGGTGTTTGGTTCAACATTTGATGTCTTCCGCTGTGATCGCAATGGCCTCAACAGCCACAAGACATCAGGTGGTGGTGTACTCATCGCCGTTCACCATGGTATAAAAGCCCGAGTGATCAACGATGAGCGGTGGGCGAGCTCCGAGCAAGTGTGGATATCAGTGAAACTTGCCGATCGCAATCTCTTCCTGTGTGTCGTGTATTTTTCACCTGACCGAATTCGTGATTACAGCCTGATCGATGTACATCTTTCCTCCGTTTCTTTCATCACCCGTCCCGTCTGATGATATTGTTATACTGGGCGACTTCAACTTACCTGGCTTGACCTGGTGCCAGGCAAGTAATGGATTTCTACGATTGGATTTCAAAAAGTCTGCGCTTATTAACAATGCCAGTTGTATCTTGGACAGCTACAGTAGCTTAACTCTTCGGCAAATTAATAGTATCATCAACGAGAATAGACGTACATTGGACCTCTGCTTTGTAAGTGACCGGGACTACGCTCCGTACTGAATTTTGAAGATGTCTCAAGCTGTATCGTCTACGATTTTAAAAACGCTGACTACGACAGCATCGTTAGCACGCTGTTGGATATAAACTGGGACAAGAATCTTAACGAAGCAGCGATGACGTTTTCTAATATTCTTAACTACCTAATCGACCGTCATGTGCCAAAACGAACAGTCAGCACAAATCAACACCCTTCCCTGGCAATCAACAGTGCTTAGACGATTAAAAACTGCCAAACGAGCCGCAGTTAAAAATTCTCGAAGCATAAGACACTTGCATTACGAAACCACTACTTTCAACTCAACCACGAATACAAACAGCAAAGCAGACGTGCTTTTATAGATACCAGCGAAACGTCGAACGTCAACTGAAATCCAAGCCCAAGTCCTTTTGGAAATATGTGAACGAGCAGCGAAAAGAATCCGGGTTACCATCTTGTATGTCATTAAATGCAGTTTTAGGCACCGACACTAACGAAATTTGCCAATTGTTCTCCGACAAATTTTCGAGCGTTTTTTTTCCGACGAGAGCCTTTCCCCACAACAAGTCGCTGCCGCTTCAAATCTAACTCCTTCTCTAGGACGAACCATCAACCGAATTTGTGTCGATAATGCTGCCATTCTTACAGCAAATTCCAAGCTGAAAAATTCTAGTTCTCCGGGCCCAGATGGCGTTCCCTCGATTTTTGTCAAAAAGTGCATCAGCGGGCTTCTTGAACCACTTCGGCGAGTCTTTGTGCTATCACTCAATACTGGAACATTCTCTTCCTGCTGGAAAGTAGTGCACATGTTTCCAGTTCACAAAAAAAGGAAACAAATCGAACATTGACAATTATCGGGGTATCTCGTGTTTAAGTGCAGTATCAAAACTATTCGAGCTGGTTGTTTTAGTCCCTCTGTTCTTTCACTGCAAACACTACATTGCAGACGGCCAACACGGTTTTACGCCTAAACGATCGACACCGACCAACCTGCTCTCGTTCACCGATGCTATTTACATGGATTTATCTGCGGCCTTCGACAATATCAATCATGATATCGCAATAGCGAAGCTGGACAAACTCGGTATTCATGGACAACTACTGCGCTGGTTTCGTTCCTACCTCGATGGAAGGCAACTCCAAATCAGCATTAAGGACTGTCTACCTACACCATTTTTCGCTACATCCGGCATCCCACAAGGGAGCCATCTCGGCCCAGTGATATTCCTCCTCTACTTTAATGACGTCAACATCAAATTACAAGGACCCCGCCTTTCTTTTGCCGACGACATGAAAATGTTTCGACAAATACGGGATAAAACCGATGCCGAGTTTCTTCAGAGTGAACTGGACAGCTTTAGTACGTGGTGTGATGTAAACAGAATGGTTTTAAACCCGAGCAAATCCTCAATCGTTACGTTCACGCGGAAACGCCATCTGATTCAGTTTAACTACCATCTCTTCGACTCGAGTATTCCAAGACACTCTAACGTCAAGGATCTCGGAGTCATCATGGATTCGGCACTAACGTTCAAACCACATACATCATCCATTGTGGATAAGGCTTCAAGACAGCTTGGGTTCATCTTCCGAATAGCGAAAAAGTTTAAGGACGTATACTGTATAAAATCTCTCTATTGTACGCTGGTTCGCTCAACACTGGAATATTGTTCTGCTGTTTGGAACCCTTACTACCAGAACGGTGTCGACAGAATCGAGGCCGTCCAACGCCGGTTCATACGCTTTGCACTCCGACATCTTCCTTGGCAAAACAGATTTCAGCTGCCAAGCTACGAAAACCGTTGTCAGTTATTACAGCTCGATACTCGATAAGCATCCGGACGGACTGCTCTCGAGCCCTGTTCGTCTCAGACTTACTGTCTGCCAGGGTGGATTGCCCTACAATCCTCGGACGCCTCGATCTTCAAGCTCGCGTTAGAGCTCTGCGCAATAACTCTCTTCTGCGAGTCCCATTTAGGAGAACCAACCAGAGCGCTGTTCCCGGACTCCAGCGTTTGTACAACACCGACGGTACAACAAATAAACAAATGGTCTTCAGATTGTTTACTTCATTCAGGTTCTCGAATCAACCAAGTCAAAGGGAATATTGCGTATAAACCAATTTCAGAAATAGTGACATTGCTGTCATGATTCCTTCGGCGAACATCAGATGAATTATGTGCAACTATGAATATCCCATATTCTTAATTTATTTCCGTATTGAAGCAATTTCTTTATTCTCAAATCAGTTTCCGTTTCCAGTTGCTTATGTCGCATTTTCTCGAATAAACTTCTATTTCCTGGTTTATTGATTGTTTTGATTCTGATCGCTGTACGGTTTAACTCCAGATATGTTCTTACAAGCCATCTTATGGAAACTTTTCCGCTCGGTCTTACAGCATCTCGCGAAAAATTTCCACATAACCGGCTTACATCAGACCGTGCTGGACATTTTGGATCATTCCCCAAATGGTTTCCGGAATATCTGTTACACTTAACCTTCTTTTCATTGATTTGACATATATCTGCCGAATTAGATGCTGGTTTGTTTTGAAGCTCTTGAACCTGTTACATCAGCGTCAATCATCAATTAATAAATATAAACCATAACATTTGTATCATATCTATATATCTGGGCATATTAACCGACTCATGTGTACGACGAACCTTCATCATGTCGTCCAAAGGTCTATTGCATTGGAGATACTTGGCACGAAGTTTATTTTCTGCTTCTGTAGCGAACACTAATTGATCCATAATCATATGGTCCAATTGATCACCAAAATCACAGTTAACTGCTTGTGATCGTAGACGCACAACAAAATGGTCCAATTTCTCATGAGGGTTTAATTTAATTTGACGAAATCTAAACCTCTAATAGCGTAGAGACATTTTTGGCGAGAAATAATCTTTGAACTGGAGTCGACTGTTTCCAATTTTTAGATTAGGTGTATGGCTTTGCAGTCTAATTTTTAAGCAAAAACAAACTATTTTGTCTTCATCCGACGTTTCGGTCCGTTTGGGACCTTTTTCAAGGATTCTAAAAGTTTATTGATGTGAAAATTACTGTATAACATTGTCTTATAAATTTTACCGATAATTGTTGTTTTGTGGTCAGATCTGTTGTTGTACAACAATGGATTGTCATATGGTTTTTCAGCTGTTCAAATAAAAGATAATCACCATATAATTCTTATTTTCGCCAGAACGAATTCTCTCCGTGTACTTACGATCATCTATTCCGATCGTGTAAAGTTTTATCGGGATCGAAATGCTCGTCTTTTCCTCTGAATTCGGTTCAGTTAATATCTTTCAGCTAACTGCTAACTTTTGTAAATGTCAATTCTTTTTGAGTGTGTTGTGTTTTGCTACATGATGGTGTGTGTGTGATGATACCCTGTGCGTGATTACCTTAGGTTACTTCTCTCAATCCCTCGCTCTCTCTCTCTCTCTCTCTCTCTCTCTCTCTCTCTCTCTCTCTCTCTCTCTCTCTCTCTCTCTCTCTCGGCAGCAAGACTAGTGTTTGTGTGTCTGGTTTGTTTTGGTTCTCTCTTCGTCTTTCTCGTGTGTATCATGTGTAGTATACCACCATATGCTGTATGTAAATTGTCCGTGTCTGTCCTCTTGTTGACTGCATGATGGGTGTTTTTTATATGGCAACTTTCAATTACAGGCAAATTTGCTGTTTTGAATGTGCGATCAATTATTACTGGACTATCTAGCCTGAAGGTATGTCCCGTGGCAGCTGCGTGGTCAACCAATGCTGTCTTTCCTCTAATACAAGCTATTGCTGTGTCGTTGTTAGTATACCCGGCATCTCGCAGAGTGTTTAGTTTTTTATGTTTGAACGGTGTTTTTTAGTTTTGTACTCGTCATACCAACATATGAGCCGGGGCATTCCTCACAGGCTATTTTATATATTATGTTGCTCAGTTCCTCTTTTGGTGTTATGTCTTTAACCGGTGGTAGAAGTGCACCAACGGTTTTAGTGTTTTTGTTGGCTATTTTTGTTCGAGGGAATTCTTTTCGCAATGTTTTAGTTAATCTATGTGTGAGTCCATCGACGTTGGTGAGTGAGCAGTTTACATACAGCATATGGTGGTATACTACACATGATACACACGAGAAAGACGAAGAGAGAACCAAAACAAACCAGACACACAAACACTAGTCTTGCTGCCGAGAGAGAGAGAGAGAGAGAGAGAGAGAGAGAGAGAGAGAGAGCGAGGGATTGAGAGAAGTAACCTAAGGTAATCACGCACAGGGTATCATCACACACACACCATCATGTAGCAAAACACAACACACTCAAAAAGAATTGACATTTACAAAAGTTAGCAGTTAGCTGAAAGATATTAACTGAACCGAATTCAGAGGAAAAGACGAGCATTTCGATCCCGATAAAACTTTACACGATCGGAACAGATGATCGTAAGTACACGGAGAGAATTCGTTCTGGCGAAAATAAGAATTATATGGTGATTATCTTTTATTTGAACAGCTGAAAAACCATATGACAATCCATTGTTGTACAACAACAGATCTGACCACAAAACAACAATTATCGGTAAAATTTATAAGACAATGTTATACAGTAATTTTCACATCAATAAACTTTTAGAATTCTTGAAAAAGGTCCCAAACGGACCGAAACGTCGGATGAAGACAAAATAGTTTGTTTTTGCTTAAAAATTAGACTGCAAAGCCATACACCTAACCGAGAAATAATCATCCAAAACTTCCATTGCCGCACGAAAAGGATTATCTAGCACATGAGATTCCTCAAAATTTGCGGTTTGTGCGATTTTCCTCACATCTGGTCCACCGAAACACATTAGAGCTTTATACTTTTCATCGTGATTTTCAACTGACTTGAGGGCTAAATATGCCATAAATTAGTCTTTCCATGCTTCCCACCTAGAACTTGTTTGACCATCGCAATTTTCCATAAAAGGCGTGATATTGAAATCCAGCTGAATATTGTGAAATAAATTGAGTTAGTTTTCCACTGTTCTTCTTATTTGAAGAAAATTCAGTTTCAATTTATTCCTTTCTTAACTTCTAATTAGGTTACGCATCCCAGTAACCATCACATAATTGTGTTTATGTTTCTTAACAACTGTTGTCAGGAATTTGTTTTTTTCGAAACTATTTTTTCATAAGCGTGAAAAATCTAATCAAACGAACGGATCGTTCTGATTACGGATGGACCAGAGCCCCATCGTAAATAAGGTAAGCGAATGAACACATGGTTCTAAATTCGGATTAACACATGGAATAAATTGCTCTGAATTTCTAATATTTTATCATGATATGCACTCTATTTACACGGGACATCCTGTCAAAGTGTTTTTCTTCACAACTTGTAATGAAAGTGGACTGTGAGAAAATTCTTGAGATCTTCGCGTAATAGCTCAGACTAAAGACGTCAGTTACTATTGAAAGAACGGCTCCGAATGATAAGTTTATTCATAATCGGTTTCCTAGGCTACTTGATATATCTGTGTACACTACACTTGAATTTCATAAAACGCCTATTAGTAAAAAAATTAGAGTTATGGATTAGACAGACTTTCAGAGTGGTTACATAAACTTTCTATAAGTTTATTTACGTGCGATCGGATTCTTTTACTCCTAACTTTGATTCAAATGAGTGCTACATCTTTCATGTAAGACTAACGGGTGTTCAATAAAAAATGAGAATGATTTCAATACCTTTCTGTAATTAAAGTATAGAGCATATTTTTTTCTCCAAGAGAATTGCTCCTAGAAATGGGTGGCATATTTCTTTTCGCTCTGGTGCTGTCAGAAGATGGCGTCGAAACAGCAAGCACTCCGCGTTCGTGTTGTACGGTTTTACGAATCGCATGGTCATCATGGAAAAAAGTTTACGGTAGACCACTTTCGAGACAAAGACGTGCCCATGAGTACAGTTTACCGGATCCTGGCATCCCCGGGCGTGGAGCGGATGGCCGTTCGGAAGAAGAAGAAGAAGAATAAGAAGAAGGAGGAGGAGGAAGCGTTGGAAAAGCTGTTCGACAACAAGGACGGAACGAGTTTACGTGACACCGCCCGAAAATATCACTGCTCCTATACCTTCATTCACCGAACCCTCAAGATGGAGGACCTCATTACTTTCCGCTCTCGAATACCCACATTCCAGGAAATAACAGTTACTATTCCAGCAACAAGTCGTCCACTCCTTGAAGTATAATATAAGCATAAATTTGAAAAAAGCTATGCTGCACATCGCCATATCTGACAGCGGGATTGCAAACCGAGCAGTCTGGCCATCAAACAACAAGTGTACCTGGAGGAATGTCGTGAGAAAATCTTCTGTCGTTCTTAAAGAAGCATCATGCGGATGGGAAGTACGTCTTCTGGCCGGACAAGGCGTCTTCCCATTATGCCAAGAAGACGCTGGAGTATCTTGAGCGGAAAAAGATTCTGTACGTGTCTAAATAAACAAACCCGACCAACTTGCCCCAGTGGCGTCTCATTGAGGATTTTTCCGGCTCCCTCATTGCCCTAGTGTACAAAAATAATTGGCGGGTCACGGATACGGAGTTGTATCCGGAAAATGGGCGTCAGTGCCATCCAGCGCTCTTGTGAGAGCATCGAGACTAAGTTGCGTCATATCGCTGACCAGGGCCCCTTCTACAATATTCATTGGCGTTTTTTGAAGATCAAACATTATGTTTTTAATAAAAAAAGACCAAATTCGCTGAAATTTTTGTTTTGTTTTTTACCTACATGACTGAAAAAATTCCCATTTTTATTGAACACCCGTTAAAATTGCCAGAATCGATTCAGCAATATATGAAAAACAGGAGTGAATTTAGTTTCGAAACCACCGGTATACCGGTTTATATGGGAAGCAGAACTCCGATTAGCTTAAAATTCAAGAGCAGTCAATAATGATGTAGCTTTTATTTGAGCATAATTTTGTGAACATCGGGTCATACCTTCCTGAAAATCAGACGTGGATTCAATTCAGAAATCTTATCACTTTCCATAAGCTTCCGGCTCCACCGAAGGTGTCCAGAGTGGTAAATGATAGTTTAATGGGACTTCAATGAGCTGAAGCTACAAATCCAAGCTAGTTAAAACACATTGCATCTTTTAGATAACATTCTGATACAGATTTATATGTGGGTGTCATTCTTAACCACACTCTTCAACCTGTAACTCTGGAACCAGAACTCGGAATAAAACGAAATTCAATAGGCTGCTATAGGAACGTTGTAGCTTTCATTTAAGGCTAAACTTTTGAATATTGATACGGTGATCTCCGAGCCACAGAGGAAAAATTGTTGGTCACATACACATACGTACACGAAGAAGAGGATATGAAGGTAAAAAAGGTTTAGGTTTAGTAGATAGGCTTGCTCGAGAAAGAGCTGCAGTAAGAACAAATCAGGGATCTAGGGATTAGCATCAACTCCGCCGTAGCTGCAGCCGAATTGTCATGCAAAAGGCTAAAAACATTTGAAAACGGAGAAAAGATCACCACTGTGAAAAAACAACGAATTATTCGCAACTTATCAACAACGACTTCAGGAAAAACTAAAAGCCGATCCTAAAAGCTTCTGGAAGTACGTCAATGAGCAGAGAAAAGAAAGCGGGACTCCAAGTACCATGGTTAATGGTGATCATGACGCATCCTCAACTGAAGGTATTTGCAGCCTTTTCCGCGATCACTTTAGTAGTGTATTCAACAATGAAGACCTTGACAGCAATTCCATCTTAAACGCAGCAAATAATGTTCCGTGCTTTCCATCCGTTAGATTTCCATCACTCGTCTCTAATGCGGTGGTTTTAGAAGCGTGCTCACTCCTAAAATGCTCATCCAATCTCGGCCCTGATGACATTCCATCGATAGTTTTAACTAACATCGCGTTTCCATTGGCAGCTATATTCAACCGCTCACTATGTACAGGAACAATTCCAGAAATCTGGAAAAAGTGGTTTCTTTTCCCAGTGCACAATAAAGGAGACAAGCGCATCATCTCGAATTATCGCGGCATTGCAGCTTTATGTGCATCGTCTAAGCTGTTCGAGATGATAATAGTGTCACGCTGCTGCTCACACTACATATCCGCTGATCAACACGGGTTCTTTCCCAAGCGTTCAACAAACACCAATCTAGTTTGCTATACTTCCTACATCATCCAAGAGATGGAGAAAGGTCATCAAACGGATGCAATTTATACCGATCTGTCCGCTGCATTTGATAAAATTAATCACGAAATCGCCATAGCGAAACTCAAGCATCTCGGTTTCAACGGAATGTTCGCCGACTGGTCAAACTCGCGGTCGCGAAATGTCAGTGAAAGTGGGAGATAGTATCTCTGAAACAATTACCGTTACCTCTGGTGTACTACAAGAAAGTCACCTTGGACCTCTTCTATTTCTAATTTACATCAATGACGTCAATCCCTCTTTGAAATGCTTGAAGCTTTCCTACGCCGATGATTTTAAATTATACCTAAGAGTTTGTAATCTGAATGATGCCCAGTTTCTGCAACAGTAGCTCGATATCTTCGCCAATTTGTTGTCAGTTGAACAAAATGGTGCTGAATGCATCAAAATGCTCTACTATCACCTTCACTCGTAAATGCAACCCTATCATATATCATTATTCGCTGCTAGGATCCAATGTGAAACGGGAAACCTACATCAAAGATCTCGAGGTCATTGTCCTTCTGTGATCACATATCATACATCATGCCCAAGGCATCCAAAGAGCTCGGCTTTATATTCCGGATGACTAAATCATTCAAAAACATCCATTGCTTGAAGGCGTTATTTGGCTGTGTACGCTGCCGAAGTCGACATAAATATTGACTTTTACTGTGAGCGGTGTTTACAAACATTGCTTCACAGCTTAATGGCAATGTTTGTAAACACGGCTCACAGTAAAAGTCAATATTTATGTCGACTTCGTCAGCGTGCATAGGCTAATATGTCGCCCTTGTTCACTCGCTACTGGAGTATTCGGCAGTCGTTTGGTCGCCTTTCTACCACAATGAAGTGCAGCGCATTGACTTACTTTTGGACAATATAGACTCTCCAAGCCTCCTTAGCCAACTCAACACTAACATTAGACGCAGGACGCTCCGTACCTACTCTTTTCTCATTACACCCATTGCTAGAGCAAATTATGGGTTCAACGAACCGATGGCAAGCATGTGCAAAATTTTCAACCAATGTTACACGTCCTTTGACTTTAACTTGTCCCGTGTTTCCCTTAAACGTCTATATAGTGTTATTTTGAAAACATGACCCGTAGTTTAGGGGAACATGGGGAGACTTGACGAGGTTTTCAGATAAAACTGTATAAATATCTAAAAAAGCCTTCAATCCCCCAAAAATCATTCAGATATAATGCGCAAAGTTATTGCGCGTCTTCATTATGTTTTGCCGAATTTTTAATTTAATTTTTGAAAAGTTACAAAAGTTTTTCTGTGATCATTTTTTCTGGTCAAGTCTCCCCATTGCGGGGAGACTTGACCAAGGCGTGGGGAGACTTGACCAAAAGAATTTTGAAAAATCATAACAAAAAATAATGACATTAAACATACTGTAACTATTTTTACATTTCTTACAAAAGAAATGTATAGGATTCGCTCAAAATTTGACAACTTTTTCCGAGGCCCGGAGGGCCGAGTCTCATATACCAATCGACTCAGCTCGACAAATTGAGACAATGTCTGTATATATGTGTGTGTGTGTATGTGTGTATGTATGTATGTACAAAATGTCATGTAATTATCTCAGCAATGGCTGAACCGATCTTAATGAAATTAGTTTCAAATGAAAGGCCTAACGTTGCCATTTGACACTATTATTTTTGATTTTCGATATGTTGTTTACTTTCTGAGATATGGGCGATTTTGTCAAAACACAGCAGGTTTTTCGCAAATAACTTTTGAACAATACAATATTGTCCCACAAACTGCACATAAATAGAAGACTTGTAAAAATACCTTTCTAACAAGCTATAGATTGTCTAAATCCGTGCACGAGCGACGGAGATATTAGACATTTTGTATTTTTAATTCTCGCTTATTAATTTCCACCAATTAAAAATGAGATTGTTTCATACAGAGTATTGCTTTACTGGTGTTTTAGGGGCAAAACTAAACCGATTTTGAATATCGGGGTATGAAAACACATCTACGTGATTCAAGGAATTCGATGTTGAGAACATTTTGTGAATTACCTTTATAATAAAAGAACTATTTCTCAAAAATCAATATATAAGTTCACTTCAAAGACAAAATAATGCGTTGATAAAGAAACAGTGAGTTCTAGTATTTATTCCTTGGATTAGGCATTGCGCTCAATCATGAGGTAAATGTTGGATGGTATATTAATACACAGATCAACAAGTAATTCACCTAGTAGTGAGATAAAAGATTTCTAATATAATTATACTTGTGGCGTCACCGAAAGCAACAGTATGTTTGAAGCCCAAAAATCTAGCGAAAATTTAGCTCTTTTGCAAGATTTAGGTTATACTGGTTATGGAGCAAAAATTACTACTTACATTATTTATGATAAGAATGTAAGAATCAATATATCATAATAATATACCTATAAAAATAATGTCACTGCATTAACCATCATTTGCCATTCCTCACACGCCCCCCCCCCCTCATCTCTCTCTCTCTCTCTCTCTCTCTCTCTCTCTCTCTCTCTCTCTCTCTTTCTCTCTCTGTCTCTTTTCTATCGCATCTATCTAGCTATTTCTGTATGCATTTCTAAGTTGTGTGATAAAATCTTCTGCCAATCTGAAATATTTATTAATTGTAATTGAGAAGGTTTGAGAAAACAAAACTATTTTTTGTCTGCTGCTACATCAACTCAACTTTAATTCAATTGTATTCAAAGCCTGTATCTACACTATAATTAAGGAAATTCATGGCTATATCAGAAAAATATTTGGCTTAACTGGGTAATATGAAAGTATGACGATGGAAATTTTCAAAAGAGACATTCCACGTGCGATATTTAAACTATTCGTATCTCTATTGAATTTTGAATGAAATATATGCTCAAAGACTTAAAGCTGAAGCCAGGATTTCGAAGACAAAATACATGAGAGGAAGAGGTTCTAGAGACGACAATGTGAACCTCCCACCCGAGTTCGGATTGACGGTGACGAAATCGAGATGGTCGACGAATTCATGTATTTGAGCTCACTGGTAACCGACGACAATGATAACAGCAGAGAAATTCAGAGACGGATCATAGCGGGAAATTGTGCCTACTTTGGACTCCAGAGGACGCTCCGGTCGAACAAAATTCGCCGCCGCACGAAGTTGATTATCTTCAAGACGCTGATTAGATCGGTGGTCCTCTACGGCCACGAGACCTGGACTATGCTCGTGGAGGACCAACGCGCCCTTGGAGTTTTCGAACGAAAAGTGTTGCGTACCATCTATGGTGGCGTGCAGATGGAAGACGGAACGTTGCGCAGGCGAATGAACCATGAATTGTATCAGCTGCACATTCGTTGTATTGGTACGAACTTTCATGAAAAATAACGGATCAAAGACCAAAAATATCCACAAATTAGATCCAAGAAAAGAAGTTCCCAAAGTACCCACTCTCGATGGGGGATGCAACTACAATGTGTCTTCTAACTTATCGTATTTGGATATACTGAGTAGTTTGAACCATTTCTTTTTCACAATATTGGTCTGTATAGGACTTATTTATCCATATTTCCTACACGAGAATTCCGAACGAAACAATGCAAATACGGCTTTTATGCAATCGACATAGCCTAGACATTTCACACTATTTACTTCAATGCAAATAAAAACATTGAAATATCTACCTGTCTCATTCACGAATCGCATTCTCCCTCTGTCGTTCTCTGTTCAAGGGGCTTGAAAGCACATGTGACCTTGTCTCACTTTACTATATTCAATTGCGCGTTAAAATACTGGACCAGTAAATTCTGTTCTGCACATAAATCTTTTTTCGGGAATATGTGACCAAAAAGTAAACTTTGAATTCGTCAAGTAAAGAAGCATGAAAACAAAAAGAATAAAACCAAAAAAAGATGGAAGCCCTAGAAAGTCCATTGCATATTTATTAGCCTTTTCTCAGAAGATGGGATTTTCAAAAACATTTCAAAACTTTCTGATGCAATGGTTTTCATATTCGTACAATCCGGTTTATTCATTATCTTTATTAAAAAATGTGTTTGGCTTCAAATATATGACCATTTTAATTAATAATTTCATTCCGCATCTTTTTATTCGTTTTGTTCATCTGCGTTCATTTTACTTATTTTATTCGTTTCATTCTTTGGATTCACTCTGATCAGTTTATTCTTTTTGTGCATTTTACTCATATCATTCATTGTTTTCATTGTAAGCATTTTTTTACTTTTTTCCAGTTTATTCATTTTGTTCAGTTTCTTCATTTTAATAATCTGACTACTTTTTCAGTTTTAATCATTTCATCCAAATAATTTATTTGATTCAATTTATTTCTTTATATTAATTTATAACCTTTTACTGTTGTTCAATTTTTCATTTCAATCAATGCATTTAATTCTGCTCATTTTCTTCTTTTTATTCATTTTATCACTCCAGCTCATTTTATTTGTTTGATTCGTTTGTTTTATTAATGCATTTCATTTATTTTTTACTTTATTCATTTTGTTGATCCATTCTTTTTATTCATTTGACCCATTTCATTAATTTGATTCATTGTATTCACTGGATGAATTAAATCAATTTGATTCATTTAATTCATTTGATTCATGTGATTCGTGCGATTCATGTGATTCATTTGATTCATATGATTCATTTGATTTATTTGATGCATTTCATTTGATTCATTTGATTCATTTGATTCATTTGAATCATTTGAATCATTTGAATCATTTGAATCATTTGAATCATTTGATTTATTTGATTTATTTGATTTATTTGATTTATTTGATTTATTTGATTTATTTGATTTATTTGATTTATTTGATTTATTTGATTTATTTGATTTATTTGATTCATTTGATTCATTTGATTCATTTGATTCATTTGATTCATTTGATTCATTTGATTCATTTGATTCATTTGATTAATTTGATTAATTTGATTAATTTGATTCATTTGATTCATTTGATTCATTTGATTCATTTGATTCATTTGATTCATTTTATTCATATCTTTAATTTTATGCATTTCATGTTCAGTCATTCGTTTTATTTCATTCAATTTGTTAGTATGAGTCAATTTATTCTATTAATCTTATAACTATTTCTAAATATAATCTTAATTTTTATGTAATAACCTAATCTAATTTGATTCGTGTATTTGGATCAAAATTATAATGATTTCCATTAATTTTTCTACTTATTTTATGAATTTAAAAACCTATTGTTTCATTTTTTGCTTTACTTTCTTATTTCGGTCGTTTTGTTGATTTCTATAATTTATTCAGTTTATTCGAGATTTTATTCGTGCAAGACTAGAAACTGTTTTCATCCTACCTCTAATTGGGTGCCTACTTCTCGTGAGTTCTGCAAACTAATCCAATAGTGAAATGTGTAAGAAAGGTCTCATCTCACTGCTAGGTGGATTAAATCGGTTTTTCCTCTATTGTCGAGATCCTTAGGTAGCAGTAAAAAATATGAAAGAGTTACATTTGATAAATTTTGATTTTTTTAAATGCATTTCTTTTTAAGGATTAACTGTACTGCTTGCATTGCATGTTCACACGTCACGAAATCAGTCCTACTATTGCTAACTTTGCTTACAAATTTTAAAATATAAAGACTTATGTTTGGGGTGGGTTTTTTTTATGGCGTGATTAACATTAACAGTAGATACCTAAGCATAATAAATATTAGGAATTTTGTATCTTTCTTCAGCTGATCGCCACTTGGTCAAGTCTCCCCATAAAATCTTGGTCAAGTCTCCCCAACATTAGTTATTGCGTTCAATTTCATGCGAATTCTAGTAATAACTATTCCAATGTTACAGTTTATGTAAAATCATTTCGCTGCTTCACAAGGATTAAGATGGTATATTAGTCCTTTAATATTAATTAGTAGTCGAGTAGATATGTCCATACAAAGTTTGATTAAAAATTACATCATTTAATGCAAATTTATTAATCACGTAATATTTTCTGCAAGGAAAGGATTTTTTACTCCAAACTTTCAAAATTACCTTAAGGGATCGAAACAAGTATAAAAATATTTTTGAAAAAAAATTAAGAATCGAATAGAAGACGTCATAGCCGAAAATAGAATTTTGCGCTTGGTCAAGTCTCCCCATGTTCCCCTACTACATAGTTCGTAACGCTTATTGTTATTATAATATTAGATAAGATGTGTTATTATAGGATGTAATTTATATAGCTATAAGTAATTATGTATCATTTGGATTATGTCATATCTGTCATATGGTACGAAAAGACGAGGAGGTTTTGCGCCTATTTGAGGAAGAAATAAAAGAAATAAAGAAATAAAGAAATAAAGAAATAAAGAAATAAAGAAATAAAGAAATAAAGAATTAAAGAAATAAAGAAATAAAGAAATAAAAAAATAAAGAATGTGAACAGCAGGCGTTACTGGAGAGAGCCTCCGAAAGTAATCTGAGGCTCACGAAGTTAACGAATGCAGAAGACTATAAGACGCCGGTATTCCCGTTATGTAAAAAAGAGTAAGGAAAACACCAGTAGAGGTGGAGGAATCAAAGAAACCTAAGAAGATCGGCGTAAGAGAAGTGAAATAGTCCATAATTGGAAAAGGAATGGCGAACCGTGTATACCGTATAAGAGAAAATAAAAAAAACGGAAAGAGACAAATGAAAAGAAATAAAATAAGAAAGAAGATCTTAAACCATACCAGATATAAGAGAGACGCTCTATTCGTCAAAGCAAATGACAGCGTGACGTATCCTCAAAAGGATGAAAGAGTATCCCAACCTGAAGGAGCTGGGGGAGTACGTTATAAGAACCGGACGCACTCAGAAAGGCGAGATTTTGTTCGAGCTGCAGAAGGGTCTATTGATCGAGAGCTCGACCTATCGGGAACTGACAGAAGCGTTGGGTGGATAAGCGAACGTGAATCTGAACGAGATCACAACGGAAGACGAAATGAGGAGCACACTTATAGAGCAATGTAGCCTGGAGAAAGAGCAGATGTCAATCAGGTTGAGGAAGGCGTATTGCAGCATACAGAGATCCCTAGAGCCACTAAACAAACGAAGAAGTATTTCAGGTGCTTGAGTTTCATCAAGCAAGAAACTGTAGAGCCCTGGACATATCTGATCCGTGCAGAAAACGTGGAGAGAGGGAATACATTGCTAGAGACTGCACAAAGTAACCGAAGTGCATGTACACTCTGCAAAAAGGCAAAGACAGGCCAATGATGATATAGATAACCTAGTTGTAGCAGTCAATAACAGAAACGAAACGCGACGTTGCAATTATTGCAGAGCCATATCGTCTTCATTTTAGTAACGGTAACTGGGTGGTTGGATAGTGCAGCGATGGCGGCCATCCAAGTAATGGGCGGTTTCCCTGTCTAAGAGGTAATAGATAGCACACACGACGGCTGGGATAACTCTTACTGCGTCGGGAAGACCAAGCTCGTGAGTCCTACGACGCCAGTTGAAGTGTGCGCCGACAAACTGAAATTTATCGTAGTCCTTTTCCCGAAGCACGACCCAACCGCTTGGCCGCCTACACCGTACTTCGACGCAGGCGGTGGATATGCTGGTAACAATCGTGTCTCCAACGACGAGCTCCTTATAGTGGAAAAGGACTGAAAACGAAGAAAGTTCCCGGACCGGATGGTTTCCCCATCCGGTGGCACTGAAGACTGCGATCCTAGCGTTTCTGGACATGTTCAGGATAGCTCTACAGAAATACCTGGACAAAAGCTACTTCGCGGATAGATGGAAGATACGTATGTTGGTGTTGCTACCATAACCAGGGAAGCCACGAGGAGATCCAGCATCGTATCGGACTGCTGAAAACTCATACTCAACAGGCTGACGAACGCTAAAAGTTAGAACGGACTATCGCTGAGGCAATTCGGATTCTGGATAGGTATATCGATGGCGGACGTCATTCGCGCAGTAATCGTGAGCGTGGAGAAAGCAATCGCTACGGCGCCGTGGTAAGGATCGACGTGAAGAAAGCGTTCAACAGCGCTAGCTGGGTTACTATCGCCGTAGCGCTGCACAAAATGCAGGTCCCGGAGCATTTGTGCAAGGTTCTGAAAAGTTACTTTCAGAACTGAGTACTGGTCTACGAGACGAACGTGGGGCGGAAGTCGATTAAAGTCACGGCGGGAATACCTCCGAAGCTCTGGACTGCAATGTTCAACGGAGTGATAACACTGCAACTGCCCAGGGGAGTTGAGATCGGCGATTTTACAGACGATGGTACACTATGGAAAGGTTCCATACAAACAGGTGGCCAAAAATATTTTGTCTCATATTCATTCGTGAAAAGCTTGTTTGAGTTGTTAATAATGAACGATATTCATAATGAACATATCCGGAATGATGAGGAGGGGGAGAGGTGGGGGGTTTGGTGTAAAGTATTCAAGGTGAATTATTTTTTGTTTTCAAAAAAATAAGAAAAGAGGCACATAGAGTTTTAGTCAATTCAATCATTTTCCATATAATAATGCAAGATTTGAACAAAATTTTCTTTAATTTTCAATGGTCAAGTGACCTTCAATTTTCATTGGTTCACCTCCAAAAAATACCGTGTGCATCATAACTCAAAATCTACTGGGCCAATCGTTTCGAAATTTTCCACAGTTCTTCACATCATTCTAAAGGTAACTACAAGATCTTTCGATAAATTAGTATCACAACTATTTTTACAAAAAAAATGTTAGAAGATTTTTTTGAGCTAAAATGGGACATTGGCTTCAAAGTGTTACAATAAACTCAAAAATCAGGAAAAAGGAAAAGCTCAGATACCATGTGCTTTCTAACCCTCAGACAAATAGTAACGGAGAGAGAATGCCAGTCGCGAAAGAGACAGATAAGTTTTTAATTTATTTATTTAAATAAAAGCAAATTGAAAGGAGTTTGAAGAACATAGCCTAATTAATGATTGTTCAATGTCGCTCTTTCAGTTGATTGCTATGCCAATATTTCTTCTTCATATTTATAATCTGCGATTAATTGTTGTTTTATTTGGAACTCTTGTTCCGGAGATATAGTATGGCAAAAATGTAGCCTGATCGACTATTTGTTTAATACATAGACTCTAATTGTGATCCACGCTCATTTCGTTGTGGAATATGAAGCGCTCAACCGAAACTTGTACCGAAGTGTCCTTTTCTGGTCTATTAGTTGAGACTGCCTTTAAAACTTCAAGTGATGCGTTCTCAGTTTAGGGCAAATTCAGGCAACTACAATCTTCCCAGCCAACATTTTGATTCACTTTAATAAGTTGCAATTTGATTAACTGTACTCTTAAACGATATAAATTGATTGTATAAAATGCACAGATCCCTTCTATGTGAATAAAAGTGGAGGCCATATACGTACAATAAATCGGTATAGTAGAACTATGTGATTTACGACGAATTTTGATCTCATCAGAAGCATTATACAATCATCTAGCTTATTATTTTGGTTTTATATATGATCAACTTTACAATCACACATCGAGGTTTATGCAGCTTAAGGTCCCCATTGTGGTAACAATTAGTGTTTTTTTTAAATAATATGAAAAGAAAAAATCAGGATGAAATTACCATAATTCTGTTATAAGACACAGTTACGCCCACACTGGTAGATATATGTTTTTCATGGGTGAGGTTGGAGTTACTGGATCATCAATTATTATAAAATTACCTGCTACGATTTACTACCAGTTTCGAACCTGAGATCTTCGTATTCCCAGCATAGCCGCTATGTACTCACCTATTTATACACTGTCAAGTAACGATTATATTTGATCATTTTTATCGCTTTGTGATTACGATCTAAAAATACCATAATCCAACCTAAATATGGTACTCCAATGATACCTTTTATACCTGTCAAATCACAACCTACTTTACTCAAGCCATTTTTTATTGCTCAAATATTGAACTAGTCCAGCAGAGAATTTGCGAAGTGCTATAAGGAGGTGACTATTTTTTTTGAAAGATTTTGCAGTTTAATCCAATTGAAATTAATTTCTATACAATGTTTCAAAATTGTCTTTAGTATTCCACATGTACAATTTTGTTTTAAGTTGTAGTGGACTAATAAATAACTTCAAGTCAACATTGTTTTTGGATCACAGATTTGCATTTTATGTGAACTTTTTACAACAAAACATAATTTTTGCTTGCACTATTTGTAATTTTGATTTAGTCTGTCATTATTTGTAATTTATTGTAAACTTTTATATACGATTGCTGGTTTGCTGGGTTCGCTATCACCGTGCACTTCTTTGCGTTTACACACATACGGTTTGTGTTGCACCAGTCAGCAATGGTTTAAAATTGTCGTTGTCTACAATCTTCAGTAAACCGGATGAGAAGAAACATCTTGAGATCATCTGCGAAGGACAGGTGTGGAGTCATCAGACGTCGTGGAAGTAAAGCAGAAACATAAGCGGTCCCAAGTGACTTCCCTGGGGTACTCCTGACGTAGAAGTAAATGTGGGTGCCTGGAAATCTCCAATGACAACCACTATTTCTCGATCTGTAATGTAGGATCGAAACAACTGCAACAAACTACCGTTAATTCAAAATCTCTTCATTTTACCGATTGTTATGTCATGGTTCACTTTCTCAAAAGCGGCAGATAGGTTTGTATAGATAACATCGGTTTGAGCGCGACGTTCCATACTCTCTGTTATGTAGGATGTTAGGCAAAGCAGGTTAGTCGTTGTCGTGTTGATCGTCACTTAGGTACTGCTTGCGGTGTGCCTGAAGAGGTTCCATAATCACCAGCTCGAACAACTTCGAGACAGCACTTAATGAAGTAATTCCATAGTAATTCTTGACGTCTCGCTTATTACCTTTTTATGGACTGGGAAGATATTCGCGGACTTCTAGCTGGATGGAAAGATACCACTGGCAATAGAAGCTCTAAAGATGCGAAGAAGTGGAGTCGCTAAAACGTCGATGTGCCTTTCCAAAAGTACTGAAGGGAAGCCATCTGGTACCGGATTGAAAGACGGTTTTAACTGAGAACAAGCTCTGGTAGTCATCGTTTCATTGACATCGATAGCACTTAGATTTTGGCTCACGACCGGAACTTACACTAACAGCGACTTCAATTTGATCTACTGTTAAGGCCTCATCTTTAAACTCATTCGCGAATTTCTCCGAAAAAAGGCTGCACATGTCTTGAGATGTGGTAGATGTGAGGCCGTTGAAAGTCATAGATGACGGCAATTCGGATTCCTTGCGCTGTTCATTCACAAATTTCCAAAAACGTTTAGGGTTTGACTTGAGATTGCGCTGAATGTTTTGCTGATATCGAAAGAAACCATCTTGACTAGCTCGTTTATAAGCATGGTAGAGACAGAAGTAATACTTACGACACTTAGTAATCCTCCGCAGCCGTCGCATCGTGCTTTTTGCCAAGGAGAGCCGGTTTGTTGATGATGAACTTTCTTCGGGACGTGCCTGTCAATAACATAACCCAAAACGTTAGAAAATGTTTGAACTGCGGTATCAACATCTTCGAGGTCCAGAATGTTTAGCCAATCGAGGAGTGGAGAAGAGGTCTGCGATACTGCGATGATGAACTTTGTGGAAGTCGTAAGAGACGAGAACCGGAGGAACATTGTAATCGTGCGCCAGGGTACGATCAATGGTGGGTAATGTGCTACTGGTTTCACTAGAGGAGCGGGAGCTATCACTACTGATGTATTAGAAACCTGATCGCTGACAAAACAAAGATCAAGGTGGCGGTTACTCTCGTTGGCGATAGGATTAATTTGTAGTAACGTGGCTGAGCTGTAGCTGTCAAGAAGCCTCGCCACCTCAGAGTGAAGAACGGAGTTATCGGAATCCGGGTAAAGAAATCCATTGCGGGAAGATTTCCACGAAATGCTGGGGAAATTGAAGTCTCCTAGTACGATGATCTCATCATCATCATCATCATTTTGTGTCTTCGAAGATGGTAAAAACTGAGCTGCAGTGTGCGTCAATATATTCGACTCGGTCGGGTGGGACGTACGACGCACACAAGTACAACTTACGGTCATCAAGCTCGATTATCGTCCAGACCTGTTCGAGGCAATCCAAGCAAGTCTTCTCAACAACTCGTGCCTTCAAGCTGCGATTAACTGCTACTAATACACCACCTCCAGTAGATTTACGGCTATTTCTAAGGTTCCGGTTGCAACGAAAAATTTCATATCCAGTACCGAACACCCAACTGGAAGCGTGTCTTCGTTTAACCACGTTTCCACGAAGACGATGATATCAAAACTGTTATCGGAAACTGCAAGGCGATATTCCTCAACGGTTGAATTGATACCACCAACGTTTCGGTAATATATTGGCAGCTTGTCCCGTCGTTGACCAAGGCTGGAAGAGTTTTGAAGCTAGGAAGAGCTCACAGATGCTTTATACTTGCCTGCTGTAGGTTTGCGGAGGTCCCTTCGTCCCAACTCCGCCACAGGACCGGGACGTCTGCTGGTCGCTGGCTGGAAGGGCTCGACTGTGATGGGGGGACTAAGGGCTTCCTCAAGACTGGTTGCAAGTGTGCATCCCGGTTTCCGGAAAAACGAGAAACCGGGGGTTGTACTACTTGGCTACGTTGGGCTACGTACCACTCGTAAACGGCTGCGGGTCAGTGACCTGAAAGGAAGTGTCTGGTACCGATAGGAGCTTTGCGCAATTGGCGGTGGACTGGAATCGAATAACATTTGGTCGGTGTTAAGTCAGACCGGACTAAGTCGCAAAACATCAAAGCATGAGAAAATTATAACACTGGATGAAGGATTTCTTCAGCTACATTCGACTTTTTTCAGATTTGAAATATTATTTCCAATTATATCGTAGAGGATGCTGCGATTCAAACTTTAAACCCGTTTTTCTCGAAATCACTATTTTGTCATTTAGTCCGGTTTGACTTAACACCGACTATTTCGGTGCTAGAAGGTTTCGAAATACATGGATACTTGCCGAAGTAGGATGTTTGGAAGACCCTTTTCCACTCCCGCACACAGGACCGGGTCGACTGGTAGCTGGACTGTGGCGGGGGATCGAGGGCTTCCATAGTACAAGCTAGTATTGACAAAGCAACCCTGTTTCTGCTGGTCGAAGTCAAATTCGCGAACCAGTACTCCAGTTGGCCAAGTAGACGCTATGAGTGTCACGTCCTTCATTTCAGTCGGAAGCTCGACTCGGAAGGAACCAAAATTGAGTTTTGTGAGATCAGCATCCCTCTTGACCAACTAGATTGCTTTAGGTGTATCGCTTATTCCCAAGTATTCTTAGGTCATAGCGACGATTTCATCTTCTGTATGGCTCGGATCGAGGCGGCTCAGGTAGACCCAGAACTGTTCCCGATCAACAGCAACTATTCTGATTTCCCACTGAATTGCTCGAGTACCACAGACGGTGGCAGCAGTGGCGCGAATTTTAGCATAATTCTCGCGACTTCTTTTTGGGGTAGGTAGATCCCCTGAAGTCGCTTAATAGACAGCACCCTTTGACCTACCGAACTAGAATTAACCGGAAAATGTGTCTCAATGCGGTTGGAGAGATTAAACGCGACTGCCTTCAGGTTATCTACCGCCTCGCATAATTTTTTAGTGTCCACGGTGGAAGCAGCGGAATCGGTATGCTCCATCAACTTGGTGAAACTGCAAGCACAATTATCGCACAGCCAGTAAAAGTTCTTAATCCAAACAACAAGTCCAAAGCAGATCGCTGCGTACCAGAAATGCAAGTGCGGTGAACGATCCACAATTGCCACCACATGCAATTTTCTCGATCCCATTAACAGTTTTACAAGCAGAATGCATTGCTACTTTCAATCCGCCTTTTTGACGTGTGGAAAACACGTTCCGCTACTCGCCTGCAGCTGGTAAACTGAGTGCGTTGTTTGTAAAATTTAGTGGGTGAATCCGCAGTGATGTAAACAATATCACAAGACAAACGTAAAATTACTTCAGAAAATTTTTGGTTTTTGGCTTCAAATACACAAACCAACACAAAACTATGCAGGAGATTGGCACGGTGAACAAATATTTTCAACTTCAACGGTAATTTGATGAGTTGTACACACAAACAAAACACAATGACTCAAAACAGTGCAGCATGTCGGTTTACACTGCTGGTGACAGTAGTAGATGGAGACAAGAAGCAAGAGAAGAGTCGAGAGTTAAATCAAAACTCAAAGCTCGAGCCATTTCAAGAACCAAGTGGGGCTCCGAGATAGAGTAGAACAAAGAAATGCGACGAAAGCACGACGAGCCTCTCCACAAAGTAATACCTTGACGTAGTTCAGTGGGGAAGAAGGGCGTAAGAAGAGTAAGGAGTGTTTTAGTGGTTAGGCACGAACGTGAGTCGTGAGTCCCACATAGTACCAATACACTACAGGCCAGGCTTTTGAAGCTTTTTAAGCCATACTAAAAAAAGGAACGTGCTCACAGATATTGTTACAAATCGTCAAGCTGAGTCGATTGGTATATAGGACTCGGCCCACCGGGCATCGGAATTTTTTTTAACAGTTTCAGCGAATTCTACGCATTTCTTTTATAAGAAATTTCAAAACACTAGAATATTCCCTTACGCTCGATATTTTGAAGATAAGTGAATCGAATTAATAAACTATTGGAACCCAAAATAGATCAAAGGATTGAAACAAACCTGACCGCGAAATATTTTAATGCATTTCATCATTCTCCAGGTTACGATTTTTGACAGAACATATGTTATTCTATCTCGGACATTGAGTTCAAATTTAATTGCTAGGGTTATCACACAAACAAACGCAATAATCGTCTTCAAACGCGCGTAATCCATAATAAAATTTTCAGTTTGAACAGATCATTCCATCCAGACAGTCTATTCTCCTCCATCGCCATGTTTCTTGAACACTCTCGGCTCGTTTTAACGTTGATCGTTGCCCTACTCGTGCACGATAGTTACAGCACGGCCAATTGTACCGGCAACAAATTCGACAAAAAGTGCATCGATCCCAGCCTGGTGGCCACCTATGAGGAGATCATAGCACTACCAGAACATCCCGAGAAACTACTGATCGATGTCCGGCCAGCAGATGAAATCGCAGCAAGCGGAGTAATTCCAACCAGTATTAATATTCCAAGTAAGTTGAAAAATGATTTTTTTTACTTATTGTCAACTCATTATTGTAACTGTTAGTAAAAATTGTAACTGATGAATTGAAGCTGACCCCGGATGCATTTCACGCTAAATACGGCCGAAAGAAGCCGGAAGCGAATGATCCCATTATTTTCACCTGTCGTATAGGAATTCGCGCTGGAGTGGCAGCCAATGAAGCGGATCAGCTGGGATTCAAAAAGTAAGAGTTATTACGTTTTGTTTAACCAAGTGTTTATCTTCGATTACATATTTATTTATTGCAGTGTGAAGAATTATGTCGGATCTTGGAAGGAATACTCAGAAAAACGTCAACTTGTATAATACCTGAGTTTGATATTATCCAATTTTATTGTAATATAAGTTTTCGAAGGACTTAAGAATAATCATATTACAAATTTGACACAATCTGATATAGGCCTATCAAATATTAAATTAATTTACAACGAATTTCGGTCATTGTGGTCCACATCAACTGAAAACACAAAGTGTATACACTTTTCTGTTAGTACATTATTCAAGATTGAGCAATATCTCTAGCAATGCGACTAGCACTCACCTGCCGAAGTTAAGTCAACAAAGAACGCAAACAGGTCAAATCACCGTACCATCTTTCCGAAAGCTGATTCCCATAACATCTGCCAGCCAAGTAGGCGATGCCTTTCCTTTGGCTGCTTCTTCGTTCCAATATTTGAGGATACCGGTCGGAAGCTGATTGACACAATGGCATAGCATCTCGTCTTAACAGCAGGCGGCGACAACAACAACGACGACGACGACGACGGCAACGCACGACGCGGCGGCATGACGGTAGGGAAAATTTTCAATGAAGTGAAATAGAGTAGGTATCCGAAGCTGGCAGATTTGCTCAATATTTCCGCCTGCTACGAAGACCGCAGTCAAACAAGGCACGCGAGATTGACGGAATCTTAAAACGTTGCAAAAGCGTTTCCTCGAGCACGACGACGAATGGTGAGGATGAGCCTTTACTGAAGAAAATGTGCATCTTGAGTGCTCGTCTCGGCGAGTCGGTGTTCGAGGAGCGGGAGGGTGGAGAATGCACTCAACATGCACCTTCCACTCAATAACGCAGCGTGGCAGATAGTTTGTAGAAGGTGCGAGTAGAGCGAAAAAATGCTGAATTTTCCGACACTAGAAAAGGAAGCTTTCCCGCTTTAGGCAAGAGATTGTACTTTGCTACTGAAATTGTGCACCCCGAGCATAGTGGTACTAAATGGAGTGAAAATATTTGATCTAACCATTTTTTTTTTTTGAGAGCTGGAATATATTGTTGAACGGACGGGTTTCGTGTGTAAAGTTGAGGGGTTTAACAGCGCCGAAAAATGTTTATGGAGGAAATAGATCATTTCGGAATTTCGATTCCATCTTCTATCGCAATTCATGGAACAACTAATGTAGACAATTTAATCGTTTCAACCAATCAATATTTTATACATAAAATAGCTTCAAGACCCAGCAGAAACTATTCAATTTTCCCATAGATAACCGATCTCTGCTGTAAATCAATTTAGTCGTCAGTCGTTAGAAACCACAAGTCCTAAGCGAGCATTCGTCTTCATTGGCTATCAAGATGCTAAACCGCTATTTACTACGACACATCACCCATGAATTGTTAATCAGATGATGGTCACTGTGGGTGATGACGTTCCCAGCCAGATCTGAACCGACTGATTACACATAACCCAACTCTTGGATCGAAAATTCAACGGCATTTTCCTAATCTCCTAACACAATGGTGCTTCACCTTCGTTAGCCGTCATATGTTGCTAAATCTTTTTGGTTCCGAATTACGTCTCGCATCAGCGTTGCCACGTGAGCATGAGGATAATTCCACTTCTTCTGTAATGGGATCCAATTAGCTGCTGCCGGCTCCGACTGACAGGATGATTCGCATAGCCGCGACGTGTCAATAATTGTTCTTACACGGTAGTAACACGTGGCTAAACACGTTTCTTGGAAGCAGATATGCTCTCCTTGCTGACACGATAGATGGGCTAATTCCATATAATTCTTCGAAGGCTCACAGTATCAAACCTAGCATAAAATTGCAACAAATGGACTAAAATATGTGCGGTGTGATGATTTTCCTGCTACTAATGCTTAGTTATGTGGAGAAACGACATTTATAGAGAAAGAGAGAAAAAAATAGAGTTGAGAGGTCCATTTAAACCACTTAAATTAAGCGTTTCTTACAGTTAAACATAATTTAAATTCAGTACTTACTCTAACTACGGTAAGAAATAGTTCAGTGCGACAAACAATGAGTCGAAACAATAAAAATTGGTCAAATAAAAATATAAGTAAATTAGTCCAAGTTTTTATTAATAAATCAAAGAAATTTACTTTTCTAAGATCGATTTTTACAAAATATAGGAAAAATATTCACTCAAGTTATCCTTCAAGCGAATGCGAATAGCCGGGTGACTCCTTAAAATAAGTTTCGCAGCCTCCTTGGTCACTTTCCTCACGCATAACGCCAGTTTGCCGTGAACATCGTCGAGCTGACGACTGTCTTTCGCATCTTCTTGAAGTTTCGCTTGACGATTGCCCAATATTTTTTAATTGGAAGGAGCTCTGGCGAAGTGGGAGGGTTCATATCCTTGGGCACAACCTTGATGTTGTTCGCGGCATACCACTCTATGATCTTTTTCCCGTAATGACATATCCGGTGAAAAGAGAACGAAGCAATTGTGTTACTCGAGGAAAGGTTCCAGGCTCTCCAGAACACAAATTTCTTGGTTGATGGTCTCTATTGTAATGTAACCACATTAACAGATTGCCTACCACACAAGATACTTCTTTGCGAACTTCGAGCTGAGCTGTGTTTGAAAATCTCTGCCAGCTTTTCTCTTCCAGTCAACGTAAAGTATTCCCGTCCAGGTAGTTGTTTAAAATATGCGTTCACATACGTTTGGTTTTTTTTTTCAAAGGGGGGACCCCATGAAATTTCAGAAATCGAATTCGTATTTTTGATGCCAAACATATTTAAAATGCATGAAACGTCGAGATTTTATGTTATCACGAAAAATTTGTTTTTATAATTATCGACTTTTTGGGACTTTGCCGATTTCGCACCTTTTTGCCTTTCTCATATAGAAAGGTTATGCAATCACTCTGAAAAACGTCAACCTAATCCCGGCCTCGGAGGGCCAAATTTTTTTTCGACTCGCATAAGGTTTCTGGATTTTAATAGGGGCATAGTTGATGGTTTACGGAGAGGGGTTACACCCCCCCCCCCTCTACTGTTCACTCCCCTCCTTTAAAAATCTCCTTAAATCATCCCTCAGACCACCACCCCATCCAGCCCTCATACCCCTCCCTTTCAACCCCATCATCTTTAAACCACCACTATATCACAAAGCATACCAATTTAAGCTGGGGAGTCGTTCGTTCATGGGACTTTCGCTCTCCTCACATACCCATCCCCGCATGACAAAATGAGTTAGCAAGCAGATAACATTGATCTAATGCTGATTAGGCTAATGGAGTATGATATTTTTTTGTTTCAAGTGTTTCACCGTCGACACGTAGCTCATCAAGTTCGTGGCTGGCATGCTATTGTGTATAAGTGCAAAGTGTACTAAGAATGTAATGGACATTTCCAGAATTATGTTGAACATAAAAAGCCTCCGTGCCATAGTTTAGAGAAATGAGAAAGGCACAATTGCACCGCTAGGTGGATTAAAACAGGTTTTTATTTACAAAACAACATTGAAACATTTTATCGGAATATTGGAAAGATTGTAAACTTTGTCTACGAGTCCAAATTCAGCATCTTTGTCTCAAATCTTTTTCGAGTGGAGAAAATCGAACTCAGACCTGGACGTAAAAGCCTTATAACAGCAGCCAAGCGCAGAGACAATTGACTTTTTTGTATGGGGTATTATATGAAAGGCTGAGAGCAAGAGTGGGTTAAAATTTTGCTAAGAGCAAAAGTGGGTTAAAATATTCTGTTAGATCAGAAAAGGTATATTCATCACAACCTCACGCAAAAGTGGGTCAAATATTAATTCGCGCAAAAGTGGTTCGACAAAATTTTCAGGGCAAGACTGGTATAGAATATTAACCCACTTTTGCGCTAAGAAAAGAATCAGATATTTCTTATTCGGAATTGTGGATAATGAAATTTTAGTCAATGTTTCGTTGCCTTAGAAATCATGAGATGTAGGATCCGTATAGGTTAGCTGACATCGGACATGGACAATTACCGCCATTTTGAAATCCAAGATGGCGACTTCCGGTAACCACAAAAAATGAGATATATGGGTATCATTTGAAAGGGTGTGTTCAGTGGACACCGAAAATTGACGATTACCGCTATTTTTAAATCCATGATGGCGACTTCCGGTTACTACAAAATAGTAAAAATAGTAGTTTCATTACTTGTGTAGCACGTGGGGCTGTCTTATTGGAACCAAATTTTGTCAAGACTACTGGATTCATGTTTACGCAGTACCCAGTCTGTTTGATTTGCTTTTTATCAAGACTCTTCCGTAAAATACGCCATATTCTTGCATACGACAAGCCAAGTTATTGAGAACTATATAAATACGACCGGCTAATAATCATTAATTTTGTTTTTTATTCCTTGGATTTTCGGTCTTTTAAATCTTTTTTCAAGGGAAATATGTTATCGTTCTACGTCGATAACCGACGTATAGACGTAGAACGATAACATATTTCCCTTGAAAAAGGTCAAAACCAGTGGCCAAAACGTCGGGCAGTATACAATACCCGTTCTGATTTGAAAGACCGAAAATCCGAGGAATAAAAAACAAAATTAATGTTATTGAGAACGGTGTTAAATCGATTCTTCGCGATCATCGCGTACTCTCGGCTACTGCCTCCATGATTTCTTCTCTGCGTACTGCATGTGGTCGATTTGGTCGCTTATCATCCAGTAACGTGAACTGCGACTCTGATTTTTCGATTGTATGGCGAATAGTGAACTCAGTTGGCCGATTATTTCGACCATAGTATGATAGGAGAGCACGAAACTCATTCCTCACTGCTTTTCGTAATACCATTGCACAACATGAGGACGGTGAGCCATTGTAAGTCGTTCCATTATAAAAACCTGTTTTAATCCACCTAGAGGTGCAATTGTGCCTTTCTCATTTCTCCAAACTATGATTTAATAGCTGGTTCGTACAATATAACTTTATGGAAATGTCTTTCATTCTTATTACACTTGGTAAGTATATATAAGAGCACCTTTTTGCATTCATCGCGGTATCGGTTTGAATCGGAGTTTTCTATGTGATCGACCTCCACAACCCGTAACTCCGGTGCTGGAAGTCGGATGGAGATGGAATTTAATATCAGTTTCTGGGGACGCAACACCTTTCATTTGAGACTAAGTTGAGCAAATCTAGCCATTTTCGAGAAACCAATATAACCGTTATTCTGACTTTGGATGCTTCCGGATCCGTCGATGGTGGCCAGTGTGGCCAAAGAGACTTTGAATGACTGTTGGGAACCTAGATCTACAAATTCAACAGTTGTGTTTACATTTTGGAAAAAAAATCACCTTTTTACATTCATCGCAGAATTCGTTAGAATCGGGATTTGCTGCGTGATCGTACGTATCACCCTGTAATTCAGGAACCAGAACTCGGATCCACACAAAATTCAACAGCAGCTGATGGACCTTTCATTTAAAATTAAGTTTGTCAAAATCGGTTCAGAAAATTCCGAGAAACTGATTTGGAAAAATCAACAAATTTTGTTATGTAACCATACTCTTCAACTCGTAATTCGGAACAAGATGTCGGTTGAAAATGAAATTCAATAGCAACCTATGGGAATATTATACCTTTCATTTGAATCTTAGTTTGTAAAAATCGGTTCAGCCATCTCCGAGTAACCGATGTGGACATTTTGTTAACAAATCCGCACATACACACACATACATACACACATACACATACACACATACATACATACACACATACATACACACAGATATTTTGCGATCTCGGCGAACTGAGTCGAATGTTATATGAGACTCGGCCCTCCGGGCCTCGGTTAGAAAGTCGGTTTTTGGAGCAATTGCATAACCTTTCTATATAAGAAAGGCAAAAGAATAATATTTAATTAGCTTAATAAGCATGAGTTCAATGTTATCTTCATGTGATTATAATTTGCAAAGGTTGGTGGAATGCGTTTGAACGTGTAGCGAATGGGGGTTTAGTAGAGTGGGTGTGGAGGATGCGTCAGAAATCCTTCATCTTATTTCGGTATACGGGGTGGATGAAGGAAATCTGGGCGTGAGGGTAATCCAAGAAGAGGGGAGTGATGAAGAAGGGAGGTGTAAGGGCAAGGTGGGGAGGGGGGGAAGGGGCGGCTACGCAATACTCAACTGCATATTTTGCCTTCCATTTGAGACTTGGTTTGAGAAAATCGGTTCAGTCGTCACCGATGAACCGATGTGACTTTAATTGTGGAATATGCCCGGAATTCCGGACTTCCGGAATCGTCGATAGTGGACAATATATTCAAAGAATGTTTGATTGGCAATCAGTGATCTAGATCTACGATTAGAAGTAATTTGGTGACCATTTCAATAGTTTTTAGCCTCTGAGGTATTACGATTGTACCGATTTATATGGGAAATTCCAGTGTATCCTTACTAACACCCCTGTAACTCCGGAAGCAAGAGTCAGAACCGAATGAAATTCAGCAGCAGTCAATGGTATTACTGTATCTTTCATTTGAAATCAAGATTGTAAAAATCGGTAGAGAATTCGTTGGGGAATGGGTGTGATATTAGCTTAGGAACTTGGCGGGTTCCCCGGGGGCGTCATGAACCGTCATAGGTGGCCAATGTGGTCAAAGCTGCTTTGATTGATCATTAGTGATCCAGACCCGCAAACTAGAGTAATGTTACATCAATTTTAATATGTTTTACATCATTTGAACATCATGGTGGTACCAGTTTATATGGGAATTTGCTGTGTGACCGCACTCTTCAACCCGTAACTCCGGAACCGGAAGTCGGATCAACTAAAAATTCAATAGCAGCTTATGGGAGCGTTATACCTTTCAGATGAAACTAAGTTTGCGAAAATCGGTTCAGCCATCTCTGAGAAAATTGTGTGAGTTTAAATGACACACACACACATACACACACACATACACACACACATACATACACACACACAGACATTTGCCGATCTCGACGAACTGAATCGAATGGTGTATGATACTCGGCCCTCCGGGCCTCGGTTAAAAAGTCGATTTTTACAGTGATTGCATAGCCTTTCTTTATATGAGAAAGGCAAAAAGCCAACAACACTGAACAACAATATCATCATAGTTTGTTGTTTGCACCCATTAATCAGTAGAAAATGTCATGTTAAAAAAAACCTTACCTTTAATCACCCTGTATAATGTAGAACTGATAATTTTAATACTAGAACCAATTCTCCTCAGCAGCAGGTTGAGCAGGTGTTACAGATAGTTACTGAGTGCAAATAAATAAAATAAAGAGATTAGGATTATCGTTATTTTTGCAATTTGTTTTTGTAGAATCGAAAGAAGATGCGGCTTTTTAATTTTCATGGCCTTAAAATTTGACGTGACAAGATGGGGCTTTGGCTTTATTGCTTTGTTTTCTATGTATTTAGTTACAAAGGAGGCAGTGAAAAGACGAAGGTCGTTTTATATGTTTTGTTGTAATGAGACAGACAATTTCGTGATTGGTGACAATGTGAATATTTTTTTTTTAATTCGAATATTTGCGCAATTTTTTTTAATTTGATTATTCTGACTTATATTTGTATACACACATCGACTGGTATTGCCGGAAATATTTATTCCTTAAAGAAACTTAGTTTCCAACGGCGGCCTATTAAATGAAAGTGTTCTTGCTATTCGTTAGTGGGTTGCTGTTCTCAATGAATAAAGTTTTTTAAGTAATTGAATAATGTATCAAAACGATGTACAGTAACAGCAACAATAACAGAAATATGTTTTACCAGCACTCAGTAAATAAGGACCTACTCGTTTAACAATGAGTTTCCCCCACTTGCGTCTGAGTTGCTTACCATATGTGAATAACACACACACATACACCCAATTGCCTCTGTGCAAGGATATATGTATCAATGCGATGCGCCATACAGTAATAATAAGGATATATGTATACGTAATGTGAGTATGTGCTCGAGATTATTCGAAAATCGCCCAACTAGCACAACCAGACATGGATTTTATTTCATTGATACGACTATTGGCGATATAAATATAACAGGCCTCTTTGAATGAATGTGAAGTTATTTTTTATTTCGATTATAGAGGTTTTAACCTTAAGGTCATTCGCCTCTTCGGGTTAGAAAAATCTCTTATGAAACATTTCTAACCCTATGTGCGGGGTCGGGACTCGAATTCAGGTGCGCGGCATACAAGGGACTCGATTTACCAACTACGCTACGACCACCCCCGTGAAGTTATTGATTTCATTAATTTAACGGATTTTATTGTTTTTGTTATTTCATTGACTTCGCTGATTTCATTGTTTTCTTTAATTTCAATTTAAACATTTTGACATTAACATCAATTTATATGCTCTAGATAATTTTGCCGAATCAAATATATCTACATTTCTCGGTTTCATGCAATTATTCGAAAAAACAAGGTAGCGGGTTTTAGTTTGGTGTACGCCATTTTGGTTTTCAGCATTGAAACAAACATAAATTTTTGAACTGTTAACAACTGCTCAGAACCAGCCATTTCGATATTGCCCCATCGACTCTCAACAACTAATTGAACTCAATTCAGTTGTCTATTCGGCAGCACTGCACACGAATTTACTGCTACTTCTTTTAACCGCAGCACCGTGTATAGAAAAAACCTGTATAGAGAAACCATTACTCAAATCTCGGCCCTAGCAACATAGGTCAATGCGTTCAGTTGGACTAATAAAAAATAACGCTCATAGCCACTAGACAACACGTTCTATGGCGCCACGACACAAAACTAGTGATACCGGGGAATTCACTCGCTTCTAGCATCTGAACCTAATCATTCACGGTCCACGCGATCATTCAAGAACACAGGCGAAAATGGAAATGGGCTCGCAGTTAAAAAATCGAATGTATACAAGCGAAGTTACACGCTAGCACCCGCGAGATACAAAAACCAACATAATCGAATATGTTAACTTACAAACGCTCGAGCCCCCAGCCATTATACACATAGGTGGACATGTACTCACGATCATCAACGATCAACTACGCCGATGATTTCAAAAACAGAAAATGCCTCGATGATTTAGTGAACGCTATTGCACTTATAATCTGATCAACATGGTCTCAACGAACAAATAAACGCTTATTCCCACGCGATCATAAAGTCCCTACGCCCACACATCTGCACCGTACACTCAATATCACAAACAGAAGCACGGCCCGCTGCAATTGGCCTTAAGTAGTGTTTTAGAGGGGGATATTTCTTGTCTCGTCTGCAATTGTAGTGAGCGCTTCCGAGAGCCCAGCTCTATAGCTTCACTAGGATAATTATAAAAAAATAAACTGGTGTCAAAGCCGAACTTATTTTTTCCTACACATACTACCAAGTGTTCCTTTCATATCAGTAGCGTCTGGCTCAATTGGCATCTCTATAATCGAAATAAACAAAATAACTTCACATTCATTTAAAGCGGCCTGTTATATTTATATCGCCAATAGTCGTATCAATGAAATAAAATCCATGTCTGGTTGTGCTGGTTGGGCGATTGTCGAATAATCTCGAGCATATTACTGTATGGCGCATCGCACTGATACATATATCCTTGAACAGAGGCAATAGGGTGTATGTGTGTGTGTTATTCACATATGGTAAGCAACTCAGACGCAAGTGGGGGAAACTCATTTTTAAACGAGTAGGTCCTTATTTACTGAGTGCTGGTAAAACATATTTCTTGATTTCTTCTTCTTTTTCAAAACGTCATATCTGCAATGAGTTACGCTCTGTTTATACTTTCTCTTTCGATTTTTACGGCGTCACTATAACACTTTTCACTTATTTTACAGTACAGATCGAAAGACGGTGGTTTTAGCTAGCATATTATGCAAAGAGCTGAGGGATAAATGTTAAAGTGACCGAATTATTAACAGAAGAGAAAGTAAACAAAGAGAGTAACTCATTGCAGATATGACGTTTTGAAAAAACGCTCAAGATTTCTGTTATTGTTGCTGTTACTGTACATCGTTTTGATACATTATTGAGGTCCTTTGGAAGGTTAATTCAATTACTAAAAAAACTTTATTCATTGAGAACAGCAACCCACTAACGAATAGCAAGAACACTCATTTAATAGGCCGCCGTTGGAAACTAAGTTTCTTTAAGGAATAAATATTTCCGGCAATACCAGTCGATGTGTGTATGCAAATCTAAGGCAGAATAATCAAATTAAAAAAAATTAAAAAATAATATTCACATTGTCACCAATCACGAAAGTGTCTGTCTCATTACAACAAAACATATAAATCGACCTTCAATCATTAATGTGGATATTGGTCCATACTGTAACCATGCTAGTTGTTAAATCATCATGAATAGGCCATAATTTTTAAAACAATTCCGCAATTTTGAATTTTCTTGAAATTATATTCCTATTAAAAATATGCGTGATTTTTAATGCTAAATCGTCGTGAAAATAACATCATATTTGGATGCAAATTGGCGACGAAAAACAATTTTTAATCTCTTGACAACTTTTTGATATCCAAAATACCATAGTTTCATGGTTTTTTACCAGCGTTATTGAATGCCAGTAGAATTGAATATACCTCGCCATATCTGATTTTAAATGACGGCAGGCATCAATTTGCGATCTTTTGACATATTTTTTATATTATAAATGCCCATGTCGCGTGATTCTAGATGACATAATATCTTCTATATACCGCCATCTTAAATTTTCATTTGCTATCTTTGATATAAAAATAGCGGAGGGTATTAAATTTCATTTTACCTCCGATTTTTGGGTAGTTTCCCATACCAAACATACCCATATTACAAACTTCCTGGTGATAAATAATTATGAAAATGTCGAAATATTTAGTTAAGGAACGCCATTTATGAAAACGAACATAATTTATTTGAACAGAAAGATGTCTGAAGAAAAGATACCTTATATTATACCCAAAAGAAATTTGTTTAGAATTCATAATAAAATTACTAGCAGCACTAGCATAACCGATAAACATCAACCCGAATACACAACCGCAACACAACCGAAGTTTGGTTTCGTTATTCTCGTGTTTCCTTCCCATACTCGTGCACCAGTAAACAAAATCAAAACCATACCGTGGTGCTGTGTAAACGAAACTCGGTTTGGTTTTCATGTCTCGATGGAACACAACCAGCGGTAAGACCGCACACAATGTATAGGAAACACAAACACGTGTGGAAATTTTGTTTACCGTACCGGTACTCAACCGGTATTTTCCCACCTCTGATGCGGGGTTTATCGCGAAGGGCCTCCAAAGATCTTTTGGTATTTTCTTATCTTCGGAAATCCTGGCATGGGACACTCCAAGTTAAAAAGAGTTCCGAACCTGGGCTCATCGCCAAGTCCAGGGTACCTCCAACGAGAACTTGGCCCTAAACCCACTTTGTACACGAAACGTTTTCTATTAATATCATATCATATCGTCCTACGCAGAGTTACACATTTTCAAATTCATTGAATGAAAATTGATCATGTTCAGCCGCCTTCATTTTCAATATTCAGTGGCGAAACTAAAAACGTCAAACGAACCTTTCAAATGACATCCATAATGATGGTGGCTTTTAATATTTTATAGTAATCGGAAGTCGCCATCTTCGATTTCAAAATGGCGGTAATCGTCAATTTTCGGTGTCAGCTGACCACCCCCATTCAAATGACACCCATATTGATGGTGGTTCTGACTATTTTGTGGTTACCGGAAGTCACCATCTTGGATTTCAAAATGACGGTAATCGTCAATTTCCGATACCTACTGACCACCAACTTTCAAATAACTTCCACATTGATGATTGTTTCATTGATTTGTGATAAATAATGTCTGAAACCATTCCTAGGATAAAAATGGAATATTTTTCCTCTCAGGGCAAAAGTGGTATATTTTTTCAACCCATTTTTGCGCTAAGGTTTTTTTTATCCCATATCTGCTCTGACTGGTACTTAAACCGGTTTTGCTCTTAATAAAACGTATACCACTTTTGCTCCCAGTGAATTTTTAACCCACTCTTGCTCTCAGCCTCTCATATGTCCACTTGAAGTGTTAGAAATATGGTCTTCATTGCACTATGGGAAGGTTCCATACAAACAGGTGGCCAAAAATTTTTTGTCTCATATTCTTTCGCGAAAAGCTTGTTTGAGTTGTTAATAATGAACGAAACTCATAATGGACGTATCCAGGTTTAAAAACCTCAAGGGGGAGGAGGAGGGGGAGAGGGGGGGGGGGGTTGGTGTAAAGTATTCAAAGTAATTTTTTTTCAAACAAATAAAAAAGAGGCACAGAGAGTTTTAGTCAATTCAATCACTTTCCATATAATGATGCAGTATTTGAACAATATTTTCGTAAATTTTCATTGGTCAAGTGACAGTGAATTTCCGAAGGCACCTCGAAAAAATACGGTGTGTATCATAACTCAAAATCTACTGGGCCAATCGTTTCGAAATTTTTCACAGTTCTTCTTCACATCATTCTCCAGGTTACTACAAGACTTTTCTATAGAATTATTATTACAACTATTTTTACAACAAATGTTAGTAGTTTATTTAGCGAAAATGGGACTTTGGCTTCAAAGTGTTACGAAAAACTCAAAAAGCGAAAAAAAAGGAAAAACTCAGATAAAATGTGCTTTCTAAGATTCAAACCAATAGTAACGGAGAGAGAATGCATGTCGCAAAAGAGACATAAATATTTCAATTTATTCATTGAATAGAAGTAAATAGAAAGTAGTTTGAAGTGCATATGCTATTTAGTGATTATTTCAATGTTGAAATGGCCAATGAGCTTTAAAAGAAATGTCGCTCTTTTAGTTGATTGCTATGCCAATATATCTTTTTCATATTTATAGCTTGCGATTAATTGTTGTTTCATTTGGAACTCTTGTTCCGGAGATATAGTATAATGAATCCTATATAAACCAATATCACGAAAACGAAATAGTTAAAACTATTAGAATAGGTATTGAAATACATATTTTATATTACGAGTGGCCATAAAAAAATTCTTGGTCACAAAACCTGCTTTTGACGATTCCGGGGCTCATTATTATAAGCATGAACATTTTTGAATTTACAAATCATGCTATTTAAAAATTTCAAATATTTGGTTATATTGATCGCGTTAACGGTAAGTTGGAAATTCCAGTACAACCCAGTACCATTTATTGCTACACAGTAATCTTGAATAGCAAAAATGTAGTCAGATGAATTATCTTTTCAATAAAAATTGTAGTCCACGCTCATTTCGTTGTGGAATAAGAAGCACTCAACCGAAACATATACTGAAGTATCCTTTTCTGGTCGACTAGTTGAGACTGCCTTTAAAACTTCAAGTGATGCGTTCTCAGTTTAGGGCAAATTCGAGCAATTAAAATCTTCGCTATCAGTTAGAAGATGCATTATCCTTGCATCCCCCATTGAGAATTCCGGGGGACATTGGGGGACTTTTTTTCCCGGATCCAATTTGTGGATATTTTAGGACTTTGAATCGTTATTTTTCATATAACTCCATACCAATGCAATATATATGCATTTTCAATAATATAATCAAAAGCTGGCATTCTTAGTTTTAAAATGGCATATTTGAACATATGTTTCATTCAAAATTCAGCAAAGATACGAACAGTTGAAAAAACGCACGTGATATTTCTGTTTTTCAAATTTTTTATCTTTAGACACCCATATACACAGTTAAGTCAAATATATTTCCGAAATACTCTGGGAATTTCTTAGCTAGAGTATATATAAACATTCAGTATAGAATTAGTTTAAATTGGAGTTGATGTAATTTTCGATTTTTGGCCACATGCCTCCCCATAGTGGCATTGATGGAATGATGGACAAAAATGCGTATTTTAATATGAATATCTTAAAATAAATTTTAAAGCAAAGCTTCCATTAAATGGTACTTTTACTAAGAAATGGTGGATATTGGAAATTCGTTCGGGAGAAGAACCTAAAGCATAAGGCGTGCAAAAAACATTTAGAGTAAATTTATAATTGTTTGAATGTTATGGATTCTCCACAGCGGACCCCGTTTATTAACTGATTAGAAAAATAAATGAGAGTATTTGGATAAAAAGTGCGAAACTATCGGGATTATAATGAGAATGATCCTAGAAACTACTATTTAGAAGAATAGGATAAAATTTAAGTTGAATACACACAAAAACTAGTGGTTAGCATTCCAATACGATTGAAAACTGTAATTACAAACAAAAGCTAGCACACTTGTCATACACAGTCAAATGGTGTACTAGACCACTGGCGGCTCCAGGGAGGGGCAGGGTATTTCCCTACTTCAATATGTTAACCGTTGTGTATCCGACGCGGTACCCGGGTACCTTTTTAGGTTTCAATTAATGAGATTCCCATGTTTTATCCATAGCTGGAAATCGAAACTTTGCGACATCTTAGAACTTCACTGAGTCAAGCTTTTGGGTTAATAATATTATTGATATAGTAAGGAGGGGAGTGAGGAGAGGCTTCTGATTTTTTTTACTACGTAACAGGCCGACGTGGGTACCCGGGTACCCACAAAAGTGAAATACTAATAACTACGGTAATTTCCAACCGATTTTGATACTTTTTGGTGTTTTGGATTCGGGAACTTATCCACTTTTAGACTTGGTAAAAATGAATCGGATTACTTTATTCGGTTACCGGAAATCCGGATTTCCGGAAACATGTTCCAGTGCTGGGATACTATTTGTTAACTTCAATGGAATACTAGTAATATGAGTATCAAAATTCTTGGAATTGCATCAGTAGGCTATATCTCGTGGTTTTTTAACCATTTGGTGGTTTGACCCCGGAACGGACATTCTGGAGCAGGTTCCCGTGGGGCCGTGAGTGGCCATTCCATTCCAATTTCATTTTTTAAACTGCCATATGGTCTCATAACAACAAATAACATACTTCCGAGACAATTTGAAGAGTTTTGATACTTATATTGCTAGGACGTTATTGAAATTTACAAATCATACCCTAGTACTGGAACATTACTCCGAAAAATTCGGATTACCAAGAACCAGATCCCTTCATCCGGACTCAACTTTACAGAATCAAAAAGTGAACGAGTTTCTGAATCCAAAACATCTAAAAGTGTCCAAATCGGTTAAAGGAAGCCATAGTTATGAACATTTCAAATTGTGGGTACCCGTGTACCCACGTTGGCCTGCTAAAGGTGTTTTTTTGTTGGGCACATAACTGTTAATATTCTAGAAGTGATCAACAAGGCGATCATTTTTTTGTTATACTTTATTTAACCAAGTAAAAGCTAATTAATTAAATTTGGTAACAAAAGCAATTTTGACTTTGTGCAAGCAATAAGAAAAGCATTAGGAATGTGGTATCAGTAATACCGGCATCGAAAATACGGAGAATAATAAGTAGTAGGGCATAGCAAAAAAAATTTTTTTTGAATTCTCGAAGGCCCCCCCTCTCATATTGTGACAAATATCAAAGTAAGCTCAGATGCCAAATTTCACATCATTTGGACAATTTTAGACCCCCGCCCACTTCGCTTGAATTTTTTTGAAATTGGTGCTATGGGAAAATATGGAGGAAAAATACATTAAATGCTATAACTTTTGAAGTAGCAATCAGAAAATTACAATTTATACCTCTTTTGGAAGTAAATAATCTTAGTATTTGAATGGAGATATTTTTGTTTCTAGGAAAATACGTGAAAGTGGGGTACATATTTTGTAGTTTTTCTAATGTGAAAAAATCTCAAAAATCGATGGGAGCCTTTTTGACCTTTGTTCGAATACGAGAAGTTGGGGTTATATGGCCTTTTGTCATTCATATTAAACTTCATCATTTTCTCGTTAATATATCTCCAATATTCTTCACTCAATTTTTCATAAACTATACCTTGTTGAACGTGGAAAATCCTTAGGACTACAACAAAAATAGATTCGTTAGCGGTAAAATTCAGGAACATCAAATTATCCGACATATAGAGTCGATTTCACATTTTTATCATAAAATCGCATATATTAACTCCATTTAACAACAAAATTTTTATTTAATTTTCTACTTTTAGTGTAAAATATACTTAGGGATCACATGTTTCATTCCTGGAAAAATAGGGGCAGTTGAGATATTAGGAAAAATAATGAAAAAAATGAGATTTGTAGAGTAAATATCAAAAAGTTTGATGTTTCTGAATTTTACCTTTAACGTTTTTTTTTTGTTTTATTTCTCAGAATTTTACACGTTCAATAAGTTACATTTTATGAAAATTGATTGAAGAATAATAGAGATATATGCATGAGAAAATGATAAAATTTAATATGAATGACAAAAAGCCCTATAACCCCAACTTCTCGTATTCGTACAAAGGTCAAAAGGGTTCCGATCGATTTCTGGGATTTTTTTCACATTAGAAAAACTACAAAACATGTTTGATTTGCATCACGGAGCAGAAAAATCATTAAAAATAAGGGATTTTGGGCCAAAATGACCCAGTACCCCACTTTTCCGTATTTTCCTAGAAACAAAAATATCTCCATTCAAATACTAAGATTATTTCCTTTCAAAAGAAGCATGAATTGTAATTTTCAGATTGCTACTTCAAAAGTTATAGCATTTAATGAGTTTTTCCTCCATTATTTTCCCATAGTACCAATTTCAAAAAATTTAAATTGACAGAATAATCAATTGATGTCACCTATTCAACACGGTCTATTAGGCCCTTATAGCCTTTCAGGTAATCAAACAGCAGATTCCCACATGCTTAACAAACATACTGCAACTCTGCTCCCCGGCTCAACCACTTAGAGCAGATGCGCGCACCAAGCGATATCGACTGCCGATTATGACACGAAACCCTATCAACCGTTGGATTATCCAAATCATAAATATAAATTTACTCAGCAAACGCACTACAAACACATGCACACCTACGTCGCCGGAGATGTTAGCTAAATACAGCCAAGCGACGGCTGCTCATCGACAACCCGGCAACGGGGTTTTCGTTGGAGTCTTTGCCAACAGCACGTGCCGGTCCCTATCAATATTTACATGCTTAAGAGCTCAAAGGATTTTATTACTGTTTGCAGTAAGCTCGTACCGGCCGGCGATGAGCGAATACCACACACACACACACACACACCCACACTCTACACATAAGGATTACCAGCGCCTGGTGCGATAAGAGTTAAACAAATTTGTTTGCTAGCGATTTTGTTTACTTTCAAACTTTGGAGTTTCTATCGCTACTAAGATCTAAGCAAGCGCATAATCTGTTCACCGATTCGTGTCCTGTTCCGCTTCCATGCTATCGGGGCTGATTGAATGCTATAGACTACTTTGATTGTCATACGAATCGGTTGCATTGGAACAAATTAAAAACTGAATCGAACAATCATATAGGAGAGTTTTTGTTGAACTAGGGGTAGCTGCTATCTATTTACGATTCCATGTTGCTTGTAAATATTAGTGTTGAATAAACGCAAATGGGTTGAAATATTTTCGTTTTCGACAGGCAGATGGGAAAATGTTTGGGGAAAACCGAAATAATAATTGATGTGTTTAAACAGTTACACTTATGTTCCGATAGTCACAGCTGTCGATTCATTTAACGTCTCACAGTTTGGATTACAATTTTATCGGTGCAGAGAACTAAAAGAATTCTCAATAGGGTGATGAGCCCATTATCGCTATGTTTCTATTATCATGCTACCCATTTGAAGCCGTTGGTTAGAGCAGTGTCTGCCATCTTTGTTTAACGCATTGAGTCAAATGGTAGCGCAACAATAGGGGCACTCGATTCGTGTTTTCGTTGCGCTCAAACACGATAATTTCACTGTTTTCAGCGCATGTATGTTATTATCTTGGTACTTAATAACGAAGCAAAGCTGTTGATGCCAATTTGTATGCATTCCATTGTTTGTAGGCCGAGTAATTAATTAATCAGTGAGACGCCCTCCTTAGTATGGTGAAAATAGGCACTTCACCCTACTCCAGCTGTTAATCTTATCTTTGTGAATCAAAAGTGTAATTTAAGATTAAATACTGTTCGTTCGTGGACTAACGACAAATGTTCTGAACTAAATGTAATTTGTAGTTTGTAATTTTATTGAGAACGATAACCTGTTAGCACAGACTTTCAATCAGGTCAGGTGAAACTGAGAAAAGCGAATAAAAGAATATAGATTTAAACTTGTCAAACGCTATCTCTTGCAAGACACGACAAATCAGATCGCGAATATTTTATTTGAAACTTATTTATTTTTAAGTATAGGTACTCAAGTATAGTATAATATAGGTACTGAAATCAGTAATTACCACAACTCTCCGCTTTATCTACTAAGACTCGTACACGCAGAGCTTTCTGAAAATCATGAAAGATCTCCCCCAAAACCCCCATTCGATGCAAACAGGGTAAATGATTGGGTGAAACGACCTACCTGCGGAGGCAAAATGTGCACCAAGATCACCAAGAGTTTTCCCGCTTCCATCACAGAAACACGTTCCGGGAGCAAAGTTCTAGCCCCCCATTCGCTCGTTCGTTCGCTAGAATAAAATCAGTTAAAATACGCAACACGTGTAGTCGTTATCGCACCACATACACGACGACACGACATCGCACTAAAAAGGAAAAGGCAGCCCCAGCCGAATACCCACACCCCCCATAAAAAGCGAGGAAAAATAAGCATACCGCAAAATTGAAAGTTATGACGGGTACAAGACAGCATACTAAATAGGATCTAAGCAGCCCAGTCAAACCAACCGGCTAGCCTAGCGAGCAATCGAGTCATCGGGGAAGAAAGTTCAGGTTCAAAGCTGCAAAGAAACGACGCTAATCCCCCGGCATGGACTGCTCAGTTTTTTCTTCTTCTTCGGCCTACTTGGTCCTCCGTTTGAGTGAGATGTTTTTATGCTGTTGCGGTACACGCACTCCCTGTCTGGGAGGGGCAGGGAAAGCGAACAATAATTGGCATGAGGAAAAACGATCGAAAATGTTTTCCTTTTTATCTTCTGAGTCCTATATTTGTACAGGGATCGCTAATCCGGTCCGTCGTCGTCGTCGTCGTTGGGGTAGTTGTTCCTATTGATATGCTAAAATATTTTTTACGATATTTTACGACTTATAAGCGGAAAAGGCAGCTCTGCGGGAGACCCCAACGCTTTGGGGGCGCTTTGTTTTGCATGTTTACGAGGCCGACCGGTTACTGCACGGACTCTGCGGCGGGCATCGGTTATCCGATATATGTTCCGGTGTTTGAAACGATCCCTCGGCAAAAAGGACGCGTTTTATTTGGAATTTATTCGCTCGGAAGGACGGGAATCTTATCGTATGTAAATGGTTATCTCTTAATGTAGGGAATTTGCATTTAAAAAGAAAAGTCTGCTAGCCTCGGGAACCGGAACGACTGTTTTCGTTGGCCACTAAAATGGTCCGATCGAAGCAGAATACCAATGAAAAAGCTGCCGTCATTATACTCTGATTCATGTGAAAATGGTAATCGAAAACCGATATGTTAGTCAGGGAAAAATTCAGAAAGCTAATGATCTTGTTTTGATATATTTCAAACTCATAGTTATTGTTAGGGTTCGTCGCGGTTGCGGTATTTACCGCAACCGCGCGGTATTTACCGCATCCGCACCGCAAAATCTGCGGTGCGGTAAGACACTTTTTCTTGCGGATGCGGTGCGGGAAATGAGCATTTACCGCGCGGTTTTACCGCAACCGCACTTAAAAAAATAATTGATAAGTCTGCAGTCTACATTAAAAAGTGAATTAAAACTTTGACTTTTACCATTTAAGAACGACGAAACTTATTACCTTACAATAGGGAAACATAATAAACATTTGATTGCTCTAATTTCCATGGACTTGACAATGATTGGGAAATAAATCCGAATATAATCTGTATTCGACCTATCGCTACTTGATTTTTTACATTTTATTTATTCTAATATGATAAAACAATCTGTTACTAAGAAATAAAATCTATAAGCTGTGTCCAATATAATTTGGCATCAGTATTTTTACGTCATATTTTAAACACTTTTAAAAATTTACAAGCGAACCTTTTCAAATATATAAAATGCACAATACAATGATTGAAAAACAATTGAATTGCACTATCAAATCCAATTTAAAAATGCATCATTTCTCCCGATTCCTCTTGACAATCGTGGAATTATGAATCGTTTACGATGACATTTTCTCAACTGTAATTTTGATTAAATTGGAGAACTTTTGATTGATTTGGAGAACTTAAAAGTTTTCCTATTGATTGTTGCGGAAGAACGTTTTTGTATGTATAATGATGAAGTACATGTAGGGTTCGCAGTACCGACCCTTTTTGTCAAGAACCGGTACTACGGTACTGAAGCCCTTTTTTAAATTCGAAAAGAGCTTCAAAATGAAATTGAATGCTGAAACTGATGACCTTATTCTCAGATGATTGATTTGTGCTGATCAAAAAACATGTTTATTGTTTTTAATGGATTCGGAATGGCATGACTCATTTCAGCAGAAAATATTTTTCGTATGCAGCACCTTCTTTTATTTCGAAATCTAGGCCACTATGAAATCAATAACTGCTAAGCGGTGAGACTTCGACTTTAACAGATGGTAAAAGTAAGAAACACTATTAATAACAGTAAATCAAAGCGAGAATGGCAGTAAATCCGAGCAGGTTGCTCGCTTTTCCTCTCTTGATTTGCTGTAAATTGGTTTCGACCTGCATACCAAGGCTCTTTGCTTTCCTGTAAACTATGGAGTTTTGCTGAATTTTCCTATCACTAATAATCACAAATCGCTCCATTTGGAGTAGCTCACCAAGTCTAAAATTGTTAGCTGCTAAATCGCTGTTCTTTATTTTATAAATAAAGGTTTAAGAGCAAACCAAAGACATGATTTAGACCATAGTCTTATTACGTGCCACCCAGTAAAAAATAGAAACCAATCAGAATGTCGCTAATAAAAATCATAGCAAATTTTTACGTCTCTTACGCTAGATGTGAATATTATGAAATTTAGTACAAGATCGTTAAAATTTAATAATAACTATATAAAGAATTTAAACATTCCGTTCAGTACAACGGGAGCTAGTAATGTTTAACTTATAGAAGGTAATTAATATAATTAAAAGTCATCTTGCAGACCGATATTTTGAAACATGTCCCCCTAGAGAATCCACATATTTTTCATAAAAAAATTGTATGGTACCGAAAATACCGGTACTGGCTTTTCTTCAGTACCGGTATTACGGTACCAAAATTGGGTCGGTATTCCCGGGATTTTCGGTACTGGTATTACCGGTACCACAACACTAAGTACAGCTGCATTTCATATGACTTCAGTGCTATGCTAAGATTTACCTTGTTTCGAAAGTATTTATCTCAAAATGTACGGAATTTTATTAATAAAACTTGCAAAGTGTCAACTTTTTTAATTTTTTAATAAATGTTACATTCTGAGGAGTCCGTCAAAGTTAATGTACGTGTAAATAAGAGTAATATTTTATTATATTTGGTTATTCAAAAAAAAAATAATAATTTTTCCACACATTTTTCAAAAATACAGAATTTTACCGCATTTACCGCATTACCGCGCGGTGCGGTGCGGTAAATGCAGTGCGGTTGCGGTAAGCGGTGCGGTTTTATTATTTTTTTGCGGTTGCGGTGCGGACTATCCGTTTACCGCCCACATCCGCACCGCGACGAACCCTAGTTATTGTTGATTGTCAATAAACAAACCATCAAAGTGACTGTCAAGCGTACAGCTCTACATCGTGCTCAACTTGAAAGCAGATAAACTTGGCTATATGTACATATATTCGAATATTTCAATCCATAACAAAGCTGGAAACTGCAGCGACAAATATGCCGACAATATGTATAGCAAAAAAACCGAACTCAACTTTCGACATCGTAAGCAATTGGTATATGCAAATGTTTGTCGGAGTTATTTGCATATTTTTATATTTATAGTATCATTGCTGACTCCCCAACCAGAGTCTGCGACAGAACAGAACAAAATAAAACAAGATAAAACAAACGCTACTAGCTTCTGTTTACTGTTTCCATTAACTGCAGTACCTACCTTCCCCGAGCGCTTTGCTTTCGTTGCCACCAGCAACACCTGGCCTGCTCTGATAGAGGGAAAATTTAAACACTGAAGTGAAGGAAAGAAGCCTTTCTCAGTTGGCGGTAAATTGATCAAAGCAACTTAATCCGTGTATTGTGAGTTATCAGAGAATTATTGTTCACTAATTATTCAGTGCAGTGGAAAAAATATCTATTCGGCCAGTTTCCCTTCAGTCGATTTGAGCTCGGATAAATAAATACAATCAATAGTCATTATCTATAGCTACATAAATTGATATAGGAAAGCTGTCAATTAATTTCGGTGATTATAAACAACATATCTGTTTAGATGTTGCACTGGTTCTTTAGTCCGAGCGGTAAAACACTGGTCCGGGTAAATGTTCAAACCCCGTTAGAATATTGAGCGGACTTTACCAAGTACTTTCACCGTGAAATAGTAACTTGGATGTGACTAGGTGCGAAATAACACAATGCACGTTGTATCCGAAACACCACGTACTAAATATAAATTTATTGCTCGCAATCTTAATAACTAGTCACATGTATAAAATAATATAAAATTTCGCTTTCGTTGCACACACTGTAGGCAAATGTAGCTGACTGGTGCCTGTAGCTTCGACGCTGTCCCTTTTTTAACTGTAGCAATTGAAGACGCTCACCGAGCGCGGGAAAGAAAAAGCTCGCAGCTGTGAATATAGTGTGTGTTATCAGTTGCCGATAACGAGGGTTATCTCGATGGTGGGTTACACACGAACATCCCGACCCCCGCTGAAATTGCACGATTTCTGACGCACTCACAGTTAAGCCAATGACGATCCATCCTCTGCTCTATTTTCGCTGTCATTAGCAATCGGTAGGAGACAGATCTTCTCAACAGGTCGCTGGATAACACCCTTTGAAGTTTTCAGCGTCACAACTCTGACCACTCCATCTGTGCCTGGGTGAATCTCCTGAATACGCCCCATGCGCCAATGAATAGGTGGCGAATTATCCTCATAAACAACGACGAGTTTACCTGGTTCTATAGCAACTGGTGGCAACCAACGCTTGGATCGTCCTTGAAGCTGTGAGAGATACTCGAGCCGCCAGCGCTTCCAAAAATCCTGCACCTTCCTCTGCACAGCTTGCCAATGGGTTAGCCGGTTAATTGGTGTCTTCCCGAAGTCCGCGTCGGGTAGCGCCTGTAGTGCTCCACCCACCAAAAAATGACCCGGTGTTAAAGGCTCCATATCATTGGGGTCGTCCGTTAGTTGGGTCAAAGGACGCGAATTTAAACAACTTTCCACTTGAGTCAAAACAGTGAGAGTGTCTTCGTACGATGCTGCTGTATCTCCCATAACCCGTAGCAGATGGTATTTTGCTGATCGAACCGCTGCCTCCCACAACCCACCAAAATGGGGTGCTCCCGGTGGGTTGAAGTGCCAGTTGATGTTGTCCTTTGCACATTCTTTCGCGATCTCCTCGTGGTGCTGCTTGTTCTTCAGTTTACTGATGAGCTCCGCTAGTTGGTTCCTGGCTCCAACAAAATTGGTGCCATTGTCCGAAAAAATGGTTGCACACCTACCTCGCCGTGACACAAACCTTCGCAGTGCTTGAATGAAACAAGAAGTAGTTAAGTCGCCCGCCAACTCCAGGTGTACCGCCTTCGTTGCGAAACACACGAACACGGACACGTATGCTTTCACCGCTGCTCGACGATATCCTGGACGAATGTAGATCGGACCAAAATAATCTACCCCTGTTGTCGTGAAAGGTCGACCCGCTGTGACACGTGGAGTGGGTAACTCTGCCATAAATTGTCGGATGGTAGTTGGTTTGGTTCGATAGCACCGCATACACTTGTGGACGATCTGTTTAGCGACACTGCGACCACCTAAAGGCCAAAACCGTTGCCTAATAGCACTTAGCAATAGTTGTACTCCTGCATGCAGCATCTTTTCATGGTAGTGCCTCAGCAAAAGCCTGGTGATGTGGTGTCGTGCTGGAAGCACCATTGGATGCTTAGCTTCCTCGGTTTCGTAAGATTTTCCAAGTCTCCCACCAATACGGATAACTTCATTGGAAGACAAGCGAGGATGGAACCAACGTAGTGGTGATAGCCTCGATACTGGTTTTCCCTTAAGCAGTGCCTCATACTCCTTCGCGAACGCTTCCTTTTGAACCCGATGGACAATTGTCTGCTCTGCTTTCCGTAGTTCTTCAGTTGTTAACGCTCCTATGGTTGGCCTCAGGGACAAGCCTGTCTGATACTTTATGCGAAAATTTCTGATGAAACGTTGACAATATGCCGTTGTTCTAATCAAAACCGTGTAGTTGGAATATCGCGCAAAATACCAATTGTTGAACTCCGTAGAACATGATACTACCGCTCCAATAACTGCTCGCTTACGTTCCTCTTCAGCTTCCGCGGCCTCTGGGTCAGCAACTTGAGAAGGCCAACTCATAGATCCGATAGAAAGCCACGCCGGGCCTTCCCACCAAAATGTATTCAGGATTATTTCCTCCGGCAAGATACCGCGCGATATTAGGTCTGCCGGATTTTGAATACCTGGTACATGCCTCCAGGTACAGTTTTCTGTGATGCTTTGAATCTTCGCCACCCTGTTGGCGACATAAGTTGTCCAAACTGTGGGTACAGCACGCAACCATTGCAGGACTGTCGTTGAGTCTGTCCAAAAATAGGCATCACCCGTGAACCTTACTGCTTCCTTTACCTTCGCGTATAATTCCGCTGCCATCAAAGCACCACAGAGCTCGAGGCGCGGAATAGATTGACTTTTCAACGGAGCCACTCTGGACTTAGAAGCAAACAACGCTGTTTTAACTCGTCCTTCTGAGTCCCAAGACCGAATGTATAGATTGACCCCATATGCCTTCTGAGAGGCGTCGGAAAAACAATGAATTTCCATTCCTGCCATTTCTGAAATCGTCACCCTTCGATCGACTCGAATCTGCTTCAAAAGTGGAATTTGTTCATGAAATGCGCGCCAATTTATTTCCACCCTTGCAGGTAAACTGGAATCCCAATCAAGCCTTTCCTGCTTTTCATTTTCAAGCCTCCACAACATCTGCATGAACACCTTCGCTGTGGTTATTACTGCGCCTATGAGACCCAGAGGATCGAACAACATGGCTATGAAAGACAGCACCATTCGTTTGGTGAGCT